>NC_064669.1:10271093-10441093 GCF_943734685.1 Anopheles coluzzii
CACGCATCACTTGCGATTTTTTTTCCTTCTGTCTGTTTTTGCTCGTCGAAGGAACTTCTGTCTGTGTCGGCAGTTTGTAGGAGTGGAAATTGGAAAGTTTGGCGCAAGAATTGGATAACAGAATGTTGAGGTAAGAACATGCTGTGACTGCGGTAACGCAACGGGCGTGTGGTGACAGAAATGATGCCTTGGATTTGGTTTTAACAGCGCGTTTTCTACTATTAAACAAACCAAAAATGGGAGTATCTGTCACAAAAAGTAAGGTTACTGTCACGAGCTATTTGCAGACCTAACGAGGACTTAAATTCTGGAAAGTAAAGTTTGCATGAAGGCAGTGCTATTGAAATCTTTGGTGACGTAATTACGAATGTTTTGAAGCGTCTATTTGTATCTTTCCCTTTCTCTCTCTCTTTCTCACTGTCGGAGAGTGAGCTGTCAAACCCATATAAGACATCTGTCAAAAGTATGGAACAAAAACTGATCCTGAGAGCTGTCAAAACTTAGTAATCTGTCATTAATTACCAGTTCAGCTGTCTACCTGGTAGCTGTTTACCATCAAGTCCAAAAATAATATAACAGTCATAACTCTGATTGTGGAATAACCTGCCGCAGGAGCATGCAAACTGTCAACTTAACAGAAGAATAAGAAGAAGTCTACCAAGTTGCTAGTTGTATACACATAATTGCATAACATAACGCACAACACACATTTCCGTTAAACCTTAAACCCAGCCACATAAACCAAATCTGTTAAAAATTTTCAATTTCACAACTGTAAATACCGTAGGTGTTCATCCATTCATTTTCATTAACACGCAATAAACGCGACCTAGCAGGATGCCATTGCCGACCATTTAATCCTGGGCATCCGAAACCCCTGAGGAGGCATTATTCAAAGTAAATGACACGCATTGATGACAGCTGTCGAAATGTAGCAAATTTCACAACGTACTAATCTATGTATCTATGACGTCTGCTACTCAGTAATACCTTAACCTGGTGATATAGGCTTGACGAAGAGCCTAAGAGCAACAGAAAGATGGCACCACGAGAAATAGATTTCCCAACCTGCTCTAGAACGACATAGAGATACCTCTGATAATATCGCCAAAACAACATAGTAGGACTAAACTATATCTCCAAAGAAGAAGAAGAAAAAAGAAGAATAAGAAGAAGAAGAATAAGAATAAGAAGAAGAAGAAGAAGAAGAAGAATAAGAAGAAGAAAAATAATAATAATATAATAAAAATAATAATAATAATAATAATAATAATAATAATAATAATAATAATAATAATAATAATAAGAAGAAGAAGAAGAAGAAGAAGAAGAAAAAGAAGAAGAATTCCCCAGTAATATCGTGCTTTGCTTTCCCCAGTATTATCGTACGTTTCTATTGCCCGGGTTCCGTTTCTTTGATGTTCATTTTGCTGCAATTAAACTAGATGTTCAGTTATTTTGTTCTTATCTAGCAGTCAATGATTAATTTTGAAGAAATTTAGATGTTTTATTAGCAGATAAAGTATAACTACTTTTGTAAATGACGGCACGAACAAAATTTCAAACTCCATCAAGCAAACGGATCAAATTAAGGGGTTTCATTTGTTTTGTTACGATTGAACGAAGTTCAGAGAGGCATCAGAATTTCAATTGAGCGTCACATGTTTGCCTACAATTGAACGGTGTTCAATAGCAGCTTAACATTGGTTATTCGAACTCGAAAACGGTGTATCTTTGCTGCAGGACATTGCTTACTTGCCGCTGTCAAGCAGTGGCACCAATAACCTTCAGACGGCCACTAGCCAATAAAAACTAAGCAGCCTAACTCATCCTTCAGCAGCAGCTCTTGCGTTGGGAGCGACGGGAGCTTAAAAATATCATTGATTGCAGCCTCATAAACACATGAGCCCGCCGCCATCGAAGCTGTCTGGAGCAGGATGCGATAAACTGAGCGAGCGAGCCTTGTTTCCCCAGGCAGGGCCACTTCTCCTCATCATCATCGCCACCATCATCCGGGCCGGTTGAACAACCTTCTTCTGTTCCGGCGTCCTCGCACCCGAAAAAGGGTCAATAAAAATCGCCTCCTCCTTCCTGCCTCTCCCTACGTTCTAAATCCGGTGGGCCGGATCTGCCAAAACTGAATCCAAGGATCTGCGTTGGAAGGGACGGCGCGTCGGCGGCGCGGTTAATCTGTCTCGCCCGAGCCACCGCGAACGCGAACTTCGTCAGCTTTCGCACAACAAAAAAAAAGAAGTCAACAGCCAACCCTACCCCCCTCCCCTCCCCTCCCAAGTCCACCCAGTAGGGCCGTGTGGCGTGCGTCCTGTCGCGGGCGAAATAAAACGGGATCCGCACCCCCCGCCAGCCCCGCCTGCCGACTGACTGACGAAGGAGCGAGGTGTGACTGACCTCCGTTGAACCAGGCCCGGTTGGTACGGTTCAGCGGCTAGGGCTCGAAGCCACGCTGCACAGAAGTTCAAACCCAAAGTTCAGGCCTGAAAAGTGCAACAACAGAAAAAAGGAAACACACACACAGACACAGCTCCAAGACATCCACCTGGCACAGCACGCGCGTTAGCGCCGGTTAGGGAGAAGTTGGAGCAAAGGAGTTGAAGCCGACAAAAAGCATCGCTGTGTGTGTGGGTTTTTGGTTTTTTTTTTGTTGAAGGGTGGGGGAGGCAACACATTTTCGGCAATGCTCTGCCAGCTTGTGAATGAAACATCCGATGTACGAGAAACGAGTGGGAGAGAGAGATATGTATATAAGAAGCAAATAGATGGAGAGAAAATGAGCGAACCAAGTCATCAGACGTATTATTATATATTTATCCGGCAAGGCGAAGCGAAACGTTATTTCGACCCACCGGCGAGGAAGAAGCCAGCAAAGGACAAAGGTCCTTTTTGTGGAGGGCTGGGGGGGGGGGGGATGAATTTCTGGCCAGGACATGGGGTAGGACGTTTTTGGTCCATGCGTTCGGCGCCGGATCAACAGCCTCCAGCAGCTTCTGGAAAGGAAAGCCGCTGGGGAATGGGGAAGTCGTACGCATACCTTATCGATCTTGGGACGAACGTCCTTACACACACTCGCACTCACCGAGGATACGGCAGCAGTACAACAGAGCGAGGGTGCGACAGAGAGCGTGAAGGTGCAAGGAACCCATTACAACCGAAGCTCTCGACCTGCCGTGAGCTGTAACAAGCTCGTCCGGGAGGTGAAGCTAGTGTTTGGAAATTCGGAATTTTTCGGAAAACAACTTCAAAACACATTTCAAATCGAACGATCGCATCCAGATTCGCACCGCACTACTCAGCACCGCCGCTGACAACTGTCACAACAGTGCCCGTGGAGTGGCTGGTGCCTTTCCACAGACCTGTCAAACCTGAACAGCGCCTTGCCTTGGGAAGCCGCCAAGCGACCAACTTCAGTACATTTTACCCCGACCTAGCACAACGGTACCCGCGGTCGGTATCGCACGATTTACGCAGCTCTCTCCACTCTCTCTCTTTCTCGCTCTCTCACTCTCCACTCTAGCGATTCAGACACCGCTCGTCTCGCCATGTTGCTGCCCCAAAACGGCAAAACGAAAGCGACGCCTGCCGGCAGCGAGGATGTGCACGGAAAAAGGCGCGTAGACGCATACTTTGTTGCACAAACGGCGTTCGTTGTCCTGGCTTTTGTTGTTTTCCCGCTCGCGCGCACACACACACACACACTCTCGCTCGCTCTCTCTCGCTCGTGGACGCAGGAACAATCATCTTAAAGGCGAGTCTGGGGCCTTGGGAGGATGCGTGCTTTACGTTTCTTTGGTCGCGTTTTTTTGTGTGTGTTTTATGCCTTTTTCGGGGGGGGGGTGGGGGGGGGAGATTGCGGCTGTCTGGGATTTTGTTCGTTGTTTTGTTTATGTTTTTGTTTTCGCTGTTTTTTTTGTTGTTGTTGATGATAGGCGTACGCGAATGCATGCCTGATGCTGATGCCAGACGGGTGGCTTGAACCGAACGTCGTTTATGACCGGGCGGGCGGGCGGCTGAGGTTTGGCCCCGGTTAAGGCTGAACTTGCTGGATGGAGAGCAGTTCATCGAACCGAGCGATTGGCCATTATTACCGTGCGCCGGGAAAATTCACACGGGATGGCACGGGGTAAAGTGGAACAAAACAGCATGCGAAGGTGGCTGCCGGCAAGATAAGCGAAACGGCTGTACCATTTCGAACGCTGCCAACGACGACGACCGAGCGACGATATGAGCTCAAGGCAGTCGCCCGTGTCTCGTAAAGCAGCATTTTTTTTATTGGCTAGCTCCTGAAATGGTGTGGCTTTATTTTTTTATTTTTTAGCTTCATCCTAGACGGTGGAACATGGTTGGGAAAGATAATTTAGTACATTTATTCAACAAGAAATCAATCCCCTTTAAAAGCCAAAGGTTCAAAGGTCTTCAAATGTAATGTTGGAGTGTTGGAATGTTAAAGATTTTAGATGTATTCTCTATGTATCATAATTTCTTGTAATTTGTTCAAGACAGTTAGGGTAAGTGTACCAATGATGGCTATTCATCATTAAGATACCAAAAAGTCATCATCAAGATACCGGCTTTACTCAGTTAAATTTGAAAAGTATGTTTTCTTGAAGCCTAACATGTGTGAAATGAGTTAATTTTGGTTCAGTGTTTATCGAAAACGTAGAAAATTTCAACTGAAAATTGCTTCTCAAGGTACCAATTATGGCTATTGTGTTCCTAGCAATACGCCATAGCTCCAACAATTGTAGCTGCAAGCCAATTCTCGAGGATATTTTACTCCAAAAATCGCTTTGTGACATTGTTTAAGCTCAAAACATTCAACAATAAGCTCACTGTAGGTAAATACAGCCATTGCCGCCAAATGTTGGCTTTAAGGTATTAATTTTGGACAGTGTGCATCAATTCCTGCCAAATCAAATTTTGACAGTAAGTTTGACTCTAACGCTGCTGTTTTTGCCTGTTAGTTGACAATTTTCATCTCTTGTAGGAATCATGATCAATTAACAAGGTATTTGAGCAGATTTATGACAACTATTATTTCGGCATGACAAAAACACCACAAAAACCGTGTAATTTGATAGCTGACTAAATTGAATAACCTGTTAAATCATTGTTTACTCCTGAAAGTACATGCCAACTTCTTTCAATCCATTAAATCTTTCAAAATTCAATACTACGTTTATTTTTTTAAATATAGCGATCGAGTCAAAAATTGAAACTTTACACACCAAATTTGGAACATACTGTCAAAATTGATGCCTCAGAGCCCAAAAATATAACATGGTGAGCATATGATATGGTAAGCCAGGGCACAGGGGCTGCGCAACTAAATTTCCAAGATCCCCTTTACTCTTAAGCAATGACCTCCAACCTGAGTTCTAAAGAATACGCCGAAATCAATACACCCAATTAAAGTGAGGTACTTATGACGTCGCCTTGAGATACCTAAAACCAAAACCAAACCAATACCGATCCTGACTCCAAAACATTACCTAGCATGATTCAAAAATGCCGTTCCTAGACTTAATCTGGAACTTTTACCGATACTGATATAGCTCGCGATATAGCTAGCGATATATTACGATCCTGGAACTGTGCCTAGACCTGTTGTAAATCCTACATGTCACCTGGTAGCTATTAGGCTATCGTTCAGGCATGAGACGCAGAGGACGCGCACAAATCAGGATGGTCCGTTTGAGTCTCTTGAAATGAAGAAGTAACTTGATCGCATATTATCGCATATTAACGCTTTTAATTGCAAGAGAGCAACGAGAAACTCGAGCAAAAAGACAGTTGTAAACAAAGTACCCACTAGTATACTTGCAATAGTTGGTATGCATCAATGTTTAGTTGCATCAGTTATAGACTAGCGGAGAAGGCACTTTTTCGATTATTTGCTGGTAAATTATATGATTACTTTCAGGCAAAATTATCGCTAGATAATTTAAATCTCTCCTTTCCTACAGTGCTGCTCTTAGAAACCATCTTGCCAAAACACATGTTAAAAGAATGATATTTAACACACGGTAGTGGCCAGCACGGAACTTACGAAGAACCAATGTTTCAAAACATTCATACCTGATTTCAAGTATGTCCATCCGTGGTTTCAGACCGCAAATGAACTGTTCCGAAGCGAAAAGATTGGGGACCTTTCCGTTTTAAGTTCGTAGGCTGAAATATCAGCCTGTCAGCTGTTTGCATTGTATAGCAGTTTTTGAGCAGCTATCTAAGTCGGTATAATGGACAGGTGGGCTTATCCCAAGGTGTATGAATTTAGAAGGCTGATTTGTATCGCTTCTGCTGCTGATTGAAGATTTTAAGAGTGTTTTGTGTATTCGTCAAGCCGCCAGAAAGCCCGTCCTGTCAAAAAGTGATGTTCAAAATTGCTTATAACAAAAAATTATGAGACCACCTGGACTACATACACTTTGATTCTAAATTCCACCACCTGAACCCTTTAATGCACCTTGGGATAATTGTAAACAACACCATATTTGCCATTTTTTCGAGCAGGTACTCGAATCTAATTCTAGCTTTGAGGCTAGAATAATCTAGACTGAAAATTGGAGGCTTGTTTTGATTGGTGGTTTTGTATGGAGTGTTTACATGATTTCAGCCTCCCACTGTCAAACTCCATACAAAAACCTGACTAGAATCGTGAAGGGCCCCATTGTTAGCGAGAGCGTTGTAATTGATGCTACAGCCACAATTGCTACATTTATCCTATTCGCCTTCCGCGAAAGTCAAACGTTTCTTTTATTAAATTCCTTGTTAAAATGTCTTGTGTCATTTGTCGATGAAGGACATTTTAAAGGATTCATCTTATCGAACAACTCGAAAAATAAGACATTTTTATACCGCTAACATTCCAACTTGTGACGGTTATTGTACTGAAGTGAAGTGTCTTCCCGCCGGCCCGCCCATGCCGCCTTTTTCGCACGGTGCAAGCGCACCTGCCTCGAAACGACCCGTTTATTGACGCTCGAATCAACGTATTCAAAGCACTGTTTTACAGCCACTTACAGCTGATTGAACGTTTACGGCCGGGACTCGCAACCACTAAATCGACACTATTGTTTTAATGCCACATTGACAGCGATTAAATGTTTACGGCCAAGGAATCGAACAATCCCACACCCACACACAAACATGTTTAATACCATTTCCAGCGTGTTACCGTTGCTTTATTGGTCAATTTAAATGTGCTGCTTAAAATGCGTGCTTCTTCTGCTTTGGTTTTTGCAGCAAACGAAAGGAAGGAACTTGAAAAACGCAGCAACATAAACCTCCCCCCCCCCCACACGCATGAATGATGTGTGGCGCGTGCACGCTGGCGCTAATGCAGTTCGGTGCTGCAATTTGCAATGCTGCCCTGCCCTTCTCATTTCCCCACCATCGCTCTCACTGCTTCGCGTGCGTTCGATTTTCGGGTTGCCGCTGCCAAACGTTTGCGCTTCATTTGGTCGTGCGCGCGCGGCCGGCCGGTTCGATCCCAACAGCGCGGTGCAAGGACGAAAGGCGGCATGGAGGCTGAAGGCTACGGGTAGGACGGTGCACCAACAAAAAAAAAAGGGAGAATAGGCAGCAACACCAAAAAAATGAAATAAAAAAAAAACACACACACAGGAAGAGCTGGATTGCGCAACATGCATCCGTTGCCGGGGCCGTAAAAATTCCTTCCGTTTTCTTTTTGGTTTTTTTTTCGCCTGTTCCCTTGTCCACTTGTGTGTGTGTGTGTGTGTGCGAGGGGTTTTCGGTACCTTTATTTTGGGGTTCACGTTTGCCCATTATGCAACCGGGATGGGGGCGAAGAAGCAAAAACCGAGAATGCATCATACCGCGCTGGTGCATCGGACCGTGTGCGATGGGCGGTTGTTCTTTTTTTCTTTTTTTTTTGCTGTGCTTCTTGTCCGTTTGATCGTCTTGTTCGAATGCACATTTTACTGCACTTACTTGCTGTTTCGGTGTTTGATGGCTCTGGGCCAGATGGCGTCGTCTTTCAACCCGGTCCCGGTCCAGTGTTGCCCCGTTCGGTTTTGTTTGGCGTGCGTTCTTTTTCTTTTTTTTCTTTTTTTTTTTTGCTGGCGTGGTGGTGCTGTTGTTGTTACATTTCAAACGTCAGACCACGTGCCACGGCTGGCAGTGCCCTACAACAGGTATAGGGAGTACTGTTGCACAACGGGGTGTGAGAAACAAGAAACGCGCGTTTCTGGTCGCTCAAAGCGTTTGACTGCTTATTTTAATGTGTTGTAACAAATGGTTTGTTTTTTCATCAGGTTCTTTGGCAATGTTTATAACAGCAGTCAAATAATAGTCTTTTCGGCATTAGTTTGCTACTGTTAGATGCAGCAGTGTGCAGATTTATCAAGCATTCGGTTTTAGAAGAAACGTCCTTCAACGACTTTTAATGGGTTTGTAGTCAAAAGACGACCTTAAAATATCATAATGCAGGAAAGGTCACTTTTATGTCATGCTAAAACAGCTTCAACGATTGACCGGATGTCGTATGTTAGATGCTTGGCACTAATACGTCATCGTACGCTTACAATGAATACCGAATATTTATAAGCAATATTTTTGCTTCAGATATAGTAACATTAGGAAAGGCAAACAAATCAGAGTTCTTAGCTTAGTAAATCGCGAGGAACAACAGGTTTAAACATGTAAAATGTTGCAAATTCTTGACGTTTAGGTTTGGGAAAGGAGCATCTTTCAACGACAAGATTGCAAAAAAAAATACTGTTTTGATTTTCTAGGTTAACGGTGTTTTAAAAAGATTGTAAAATAATATTTAAAATGAATGCTCTTATTTAGACAATTATTTCAATGTTCAAGGGAATTATGACAATAAATATAACAAAAAAGGAAAAAAAAACTATCCTTAGTTCTACACGCTGTAATATGACTGATTATAGCTAACGTTTAAAGATCAAGATGCTATTTGCCCTACTTTAGAAGTTACATTACATTTTGTTAGCATCAGCTTGTAAGAAGTCATATTACTTCTTCTATTTTTTTATTAAAACAATACAAATCCGTATATTTTCTTACAAACTATTCCCTAACTTATCATTACCTTCAACGTGTTTTTATCCGTTATTTGTTTTATTTTATTATTATCTATCAATTCTACGTAGTTCATGAATAGACTCATGATTTTTTCCCACTTTGTTTATTTATACCTTTCAGTTCCGGTTTAGATAGTTCATTAAATTCAAGAGGTTTTATGTGGTACGATTCAGTAATTTCTTTAAGCATTTCCCAGTAACCTTCTATTTGTCAGCAGTTTTTAAATTCATGTTCTAATGTTTCCGTAATTCCGAAAAATGAACAATTTGGAGTTTTAACCGATGTGTAATTATGTTTAAATTTTTGTTCCTGAGTATTATTTTTTTCGTTTACTAGTAAAAAGTATAAAGTTCCTGTATAAAGTTGGTTTGAGCAGAGTTCATTAGAATTGATATTTCGCCTAATTTTATTCCATTTCAAATCGGTGTGTGTATTTTTTGTAATTGAAGGAGGAGGAATGAAGTTAATGATTGTTTTATATATTTCCCTTGCTGTTCCCTTGTTCTCTATCATGCGTTCTGTTATATATGCACATTCTATGGTTAAAGTTTCCAGACATGGATAGTTTTTGGGGATTGATTGTATATCAGGGGGATTCTCTGTTTTGGGTTTAATTCTGGATGTGAAGGGCATACAGTGTTGTTCTTTTAAGTATCTATTTGTTATCAATGATGGTAGCTTTAATTTTGGTATCAGTAGATTTAATTCCCTTCTAGATTTGGGAAGAGCAAGCTGATTCATGCTTACTCTTAATCCTCCTGTTCGCCACATGAATTCTAATGGTATTCATCATGAAGGGATAACGAAGAACACAGTGAATCTGAATAGTAGTAATGTAAATTGTAAGTTTTAATAACTGCATTTATAAGAAGATGAAGATGAATTTGTCAAAATATTCTTTTTTGGAAGGACTTACAACAACTAAAAAACACTCTGTAACTCTGTCACATTTTTAATACATGAGTCTTTACAATTCTATTGTACTGTACGAAAAGGAAATCAAGTTCACTGCACCAGCACAAGGGAGCTGTTGGAAAAGCGATAAACTATCAAAATGCAACTCATAATGTTAATAATTTGTAGGCCCAAGTAGAATACGAAGCATTTTAGGTTGAAAATATGAAGATCTATTTACAACACATTTGCATTCAGGTGTTTGTATGGGCTAATTCCACTGTGCAATCATAGTTACAACCTTAGTCAAACTCTTAAAGGAGTTTCTTTTTACAAACACAATAATACAAATAGAAGTAAAAATACAAATATTAATAAATACAAAAGTAAATCAAAATAAAATAAAATGAAACAAAATAAACTAAAAAATATATATGATATCATAAAATAAGACAAAAAAACTAAATAAAATGAAAAAATAAATAAAATAAAAATAAATAAAATAAGATAAATAAAATGAAATAAAATGAAACACAAAAAATGAAAATAAAATAATATAAATAAAATATAACAACATAAAATGAAATACAAAAAAAATATATAAAAAAAAATAAAACAGAAAAATAAAATAAAACAAAAAAATCTATTGAACATTAACTACTAGGCGGATTTTTTTTAAATCCGATGTGACAAACCTTATTCATGCAAGTTTAAAAACGATAATTTACTCCAGCATTCCTATACAACACATTTTTTAAGCTACCAAGCGATTCGTGCTCGTGCAAGGAAGAGCAAAATTGCCAAAAATAAAAATAATTCAAATAACAAACGGTCACAGGTTACATTTAATTACATAGCAAAAGGACCAACAAGATAATACTTTAACGAGCGAACAATCGCTAATTAAAACGATACATTCGTGCAGGCTAATGTATCCTTATGAGTCGATGCTATGTTTTGCTTCAATCCCATAATTCATGAAAGTTTTTAACATTAATCTAACTAATGTTAATAGCTTCTTTTTTTATTGCTCTTGCATTGTGTAATTGAATTTGTGCAGCGGATACGCAACGGCCCAACACTTTGCGCGATCCTATGAGCTATTCTTTTTTGTTTTTTTCTTCTTCTTCTTTTGCTGCAAAAACCTTCAAACGCTTCAAACGCTCTGCGGGTTGCGCCCTTTTCAGCGAGCCTTAGAAATAGGGTGATCAAGGGGGGGGGGGGTAGGGGGGGAGTGACAAACAAATTTCAGCAAAAGCAGCCCAAAACGCAACGAACTGCAACGCTAACGGCAAATGGCAATAGTTTGAAAAGCCGTAACAAACAAACCAAACGATGGAAGAAAAAAATACAAGAAACCAGCTTGAATGGAAATAAAACAAAACCTACACCTCCCTTTAACAAAAAAAAAACAAAAAAAAACAAAAAAAAGTACGCAGATAAAACGATGCAGATAAATAGAAGGAACCCCTGTTTCCTTTTTTCTTTTTCGGGTAGATTTTCGGGAGTGCTGTCGTGGTTGTTGTTGCTGCTGCTACTGCTGTTGCTACATAACCTTTTGGCTGAAAAAGTTCATCGACCTCGGGGGAGGGCACACACACACACACACATGGTGCAACCAACTGACCAAACCATTGCACCCAATGCACGGGAAACCCGGGTGACTGATGCCCTCCCGAAACCAAACGAGCTAGGGGGGACGGGGGGGGGGGGGGGCAATAAAACACTCATGCTAACACACCCCCTCCCCTCCCCCCTCCAAACCCCCCCCTCCACGAATTCCAACCCCTGTTTCTTTCGCCGCTCCTTTTTGCCTGTTCCTCGTCTTCCGCTTCTGCGGGAAAATGCTTTCGCGAGCTCGCGCCATACTTTTCACCCGTGTAATGCGCTGTTGTGCCCACTTGCATGCGTTTCTTCTTGCATTTTCGGGTGAAACCAAATGGTGTGGCGATAGAAGGAAATCGCTCACACCCACACATACACAGACACACCTCTAGAGCCTGGGAAGAGCTAGTTAGGGGCACGCGTACGCCTCCCGATGGGCTTTGACGCGACTTGGCGAGGATGAGAAAAGGCGCCCGACAAAAAAAAACACACACACACACAAACACAGAAAGGAAGATAAAGTAGAAACCCCCCCAAGCAACAACAACAACTGACCAACTGTTTGTTACGTCGATTTGTTTTTGTCTTAGGCGCGTGTGCTGCAATTTATTGTTTGCTTTCGCTCGGTTCTTCCTTTGCTCCCACTAACATTCGGTTCCGTTGCTGCCTCACTTGTGCTGTGCCGCTCTGTGTGTGTGTGTGTCACAAGCAAGGAGTCGATGTGCGTTTGTCCCAGCACATGGAAGGCATGGCTCCGGTCAATGAACTGGTGAGCGGTTTGGGCGCAAAAGGGCTGTGCTGCAAAGCGTTGCCCCCAAAACATTCCGCTTCACGTTTGACGTTTTGATTAATTTACTTTTTTTTATTATTTATATTTTATTACTTTAGTAAACAATGATGCATAAGGGCAACTGTACGAGAAAGCAGCAATTTATTCAAAAAAAAAAAAAACGACGCCAAACAAGATCCTGCTCCTTACACTAGGTCAGGGACTGTAAGGCGGCCGAAGCGACGAACCGCATGGTGTCCGTGGTCCGTGAACCTGACCTCAGCGAACAATTCGGCTGCGCGAGCGGCCCAAAGCACGCGGGAGGCTGCGTCGTCCGTGGATCGTCCGCGCCCTGTACATGCGAACGCAGCGCGCTCGGGAGGAAGGGAAGAAAATGCGCAAAAAGCACAGAGCGCTGGTGCAGAGGCACCCCATAAAATCCGAACCCTGCGGTTAGGCTTGTTGCAAGCAACCGGTACGTAGGTGGGGTAGAGGGAGGGGAGATGCTCGAAGATGCCGAAATGCTCTCGGGGCGCCCCATCGTTCGATGCATGGCGATGGGGTCATAAAAATTGAAAGTAAAAATAATAAAGAAACCCTCGGCTCTCTCTCTCTCTCTCCCGCTTCCAGTTCTTCCTTTTTCTCCGAAAGGAACGCAGCTCGTACGCCCTGAAGCGCTTAGCAAAGGGGTGCGAAGGGAAGGGGGAGAGGGGGGGGGGGGCGAGAAATTGCAAAGACGAAGGATGCAAAAGGGAGGAGCAGTGGGGAAGGTGCATTGAAATTATGCATTTCTTTTGCAGCTTTTGCAAGACGCGGACCAGAAACTGTACTGAAACTGTTTGCTGCTGCTGCTGCTGCTGGGCAGAATGTGGTTTGCGTTGCGAGAAAGGCAGTTTGTCTTTTTTTTCCGGCGACGAGATGGTGCTGCTCTTCAGTAGTTCCTTTTCTGCTTTTTCCTAACCTTTTTAGCGCTCTTATGGTGAGGAATAAGTTGCGTTGGTATAAGAACTCGGTTTTGGGAGGAAAAAAACGCATCATTCGGGTCACTGCGATTGATTTACTCATCTCAAAGGTGATTAGTATGTCAAGCTTGTTCGGACTGCTCATCTGTATTAAGCTCTCAGCTTCGAAGGAATATTGTAAATGTTATCATAGTTTAAACAATGTTGTTACGATTAATTTCATTAAGTCTTTGCACTTTTACACTTGAATGTCTTGTACGACCTAGTTAAACTTCAGTAAAACTCACCTGAGACTGAAAGGATCCATCTGCAAAACTCTGTGAAATCTAAACACTACCGCCTATTGATCATTGGATATGCTCTCAGGACAGAAGTGATAAATTCATAATAACGTCTGAGAATGATTGCAAACTGATGTCTCCATATTTGTCTGATGAAATCACTCCCGTATAGGCAGAATTTTTTTTTGTTATTAATTTTTAATTTTCAATTATAATTTATAACAAATTGAAAGATTGCAAAGCGTCTCTATTAGATGCATCATTTTGGTTTCAACAATATTATGGTTTTCAATGCAGATTTGTTTGAAACAGTTTGTTTGAGCGCCAAAAGCTATTGCAAGGCTGTGGCGTAATAACCATCGCATAGAACGCGGTTTTGGAAATTGTCTTCAATTTTTCGTGTGTAAACTTTAAAATTATGTATCAAAATACCTACATGACAGACACATTATTGGTAACACCACTCAACAACCGTACGAATAAAAATGGATTCAATTCCGCGTGTAGTCTCTGAGAATACGCGTTTCCTGATATACGCAGATTCGCGTTTTTTTATTTTACTTTTTTTTAAAACAAATTATACTAAAAATGACCAAATTCGCTTTTTATACGGAATCGTATATCATAATTGATGCAGTTGTAATGAGTACGGAAGATTGTTACGGTCGCCATGTAATGTGATGATCGTACAAACGGCACAACTGATCATCGAGTACCGTCGCGGTAGGTCAGTGTTTCGCTGACATGTATTGGAGGTCTTTTCAACACTAGATCGTCCAGGTGATCAAAGAAACCCGGAAGGGGGCTCCCTTACTGGAAATGTTGGAGTTTAGAAGCCTTACCTTGGGAAGGGGGACATAAGTAAACTCTTGAAATAAGTTGGAAGGCGATGTTTTTGGGCAGCGTAACGTCCTATCTTGACAGTCCCAACGAATCTGACTTGCAACGGTCGGAATTGATTTTATTTATACTCAATAGGTTTCGTACATTTGGTTTTGGAATATGTTTTTGTCCCAATTCTTTAATTGATATTGATATGAGGTGCCATTTATACATTGCATCGAAGTGAGGTGTCTGTCATTATGTGCCTATGCTGCGCGTTTAGTGTTTTTTACGAAGGTTCTGGAAGGTATAAACTGTTCTTGCCAAAGAACGGGTGCGTTCGTCGATATTTTGCCTACACTGTGCTTTTAGCAATAAGTTTCTATGCGTTCTCTGTTTGTCCACTTTGCTGCAGTAGCGTTTGAATTGCTTATGCTGTGCGTTTCGGTTGTTTTCGATAAGAGTGTCTCAATGTTTTTTTTTTCTATGAACGGTATGGTCTGGGTATGTTGCTATGGTGTGGATTGATTTGCTGATGTAATACAATGAATGTGTTGCAATAGTGTGGTTTGACTTTCCGAGGTGTGTTACAATGTGTCTATAGCTGATAGTGTGGTTTATAATAAGTTCTATTTAGCAGATATGCTACTTACTTACTTACTTATCCGGCGCTACAACCGCTTTGCGGTCTTGGCCTGCCTCAGGAGTGTCCGAAACCGCTCACGGTCTCGCGCCTTCGTCTGCCAGTCCGTTATCCCGGCCTTAATGGCGGACGCCTCCACGCCATCTTGCCACCTCAATTTGGGCCTACCACGCCTCCTCTGTCCTTGTGGACGGCCTAAAAAGACTTTACGGGCTGGGTCGTCCGTTTCCATGCGTACAACATGGCCAGCCCACCGGAGCCTGGCGAGCTTAATACGCTGTACGACAGTGAGGTCGCCGTACATCTCGTATAGCTCGTCATTATAGCGGCTCCTCCATTGTCCTTCCACACATACGGGGCCAAGTATCCTTCTGAGCATCTTCCTCTCGAACGCGGCTAAGAGGGCTTCGTCAGATTTGTCCATGTCTCAGAGGCGTATGTGAGTACTGGTAGCAGATATGCTACACAGTGGATAAAATTACATTTTTTCAACCAAAACTGCACGAAATATGACTATATCATGACAAAAATCCTGCTCGGAAATTCTCGGCATTTCCACGGTTAGCGCTAATGTCGTTGTTGTTGTTTGAATACCTAAAGAGGTTTTGGACCTTTTGAGCAATTCGGTCCTTTTTATCATATTGTGTCAGACTATACTAAAATAGCCCAATCTACAACATGATTATCTTATTCGTTTGTTTCTTATAGATTGTTAAATTAGGTTGTATAAATGAGATTTTTTTAATCGGTTTTTATTTTTTTTTAATTCTTTGTGGTTCTTGGATAGAATTTCCGAATCATGTTGTATCCGTTGCACTCTGTTAGCATATGGCGGACTGAGATGTGTGTTCCGCAGAATTGCCGGGTGCTGGGGATTTTTGTGAAATTATGTGACTGTGAGTTAGTTTGGTATGTATCTTTGGTATGTATTTGGTATCTCGTCTGGATATTATTATTGTGGATATTGTGTGTTTTAATCGTTTGAGGTTCTACCATCGTTTGCAATCAACTCGTTCGTTGCCTGCGATTCCTATATGGCTTGGAATACAGCATAATGTAATATTGGCCCCATGGGAGATTACTTCTATCGAAATAATGTGTGGGTCTTTTGTACGTCCATGTTTCAACGCTGGCAGAACGCTTGCAAGTTAGCGATAATGGCGGAGACAACCTGAGCGTTATGTTCCGAGTCCCCATTATGAGGTCCTAAACTGTGTTTCAATTGATCTTGATGACTCAAAAGAAGAGCCTGAAGATGTGCGTAAGAATACGTTTGAAGGTTGATTAAAGCCAGACATTAAAAAACCAGTTTTAGTTTTAGACGTTTTTATGTCTTTAAGGACTGTTTAGTATCTTCAAACTACATATCAAAACTATGTGGGTCATCATAGTAAAGCTATTTTTAAGATAAGTTATAGTGCCAAAAGAACAGGATATGTTTTTTGAGAGCTGATTTGTTAAAATAAACTTGTATTCTTGGAGATCGAGAGCATAACTCTGCGTGTTAATACACAGTACATCATCCTTCGAAGCTGACGTACGTGGAACAAAGAAACGCATACGTTTAAGGATATCAGCCAGTTAGCTGCCGAAAATCACCAACGTGTGTTCGTTAGCAGGCTCAGTAACTAGTCTGCAATAGAGTCCTGCGCTCTTTCTTTAAATACGGCATTCAACGTCGTTGAATATTCCCTCAACAATATTATAGTTGGTATACCCGTATGCGTTATTAATTAATTGTGCTAACGTTCGTGCCTAGCGTGGCAGTGGAAATTGGCATGTTCCACTGGAAATATTCGTAGACATGTGAACCAATTCCCAAAAAAAGGCTTTAGAAATGTGTGAGGCTGTAAGGACATATTGTGCGCATGAGAGGTCCTTCGCTGGTTTGCTTTATATTAGAATTTGATTGTGTAACTTGCGCGTTTGCATCAACAAGACTGAGGTCAATCTCAACAGTTGAATACGACATCATTCGGTCAATTCAAGCCACATAAAATACATCAGCAATTGAGATTCACGGTAACATAATTTCGATCTGCCTTACCGGTACAACATATTCTGCACAATTTAGAGACTATTTCCCCTACAGCAGCAGCTGACAGAAACTGTACGCTCGGAGATGTTGATCAGTAGTTCAATAATAGGACCTTTTATTTTAACCTTAAAAAAATCAAAAAAACATTTAACCATCGGTGCGCGATGGAGTTTGTTTGTGCTGTACAGTGGTTGGTTTGCTTGCGTTTTCTTTTTTTTTTTGCCGCAGCAGCCAACCACGGAAAAAAGAAGAGAACGAAACAGTCGTGGACGGTGGAGTTGTTGCGGAACCGCGACATAGGGGCCCCAGATTGAAACCGAACACTATCGCGCCCGCGCAAATCGCATCGACCCCGGGACGCATCGGTTCTGTGCACGCTGCCCGGTGCGCCAAAGCGATCGTCGTGATCGATCGGTCGTGAACCGTAGGCTCCGTAGTTTTCGATTCCACCCGTTCAGCATGTGCAGCAGCAGCAGCAGCAGCAGCAGCAGCCGCATCGCAACTTAGCGGGCTCCGGTGCTTTATGCTGCCCCGGAGGAGTTGAAGGCGCGCGCGCGCGAGTGCACACACGAAGAATAGGAAAATATTGCAAAATCTTCACTCTCTCTCCCTCTCTCTCTCTCTCTCTTTGCCCGATACGGAACGAAACAATCCATTTAGCTTCCAGCGCCCGGAGTGCTGCACATCTTTCCCCCCTCTTCCATCACCCTCCACGATTGCCTCGCCGCGCGCAACGGGTTAGGCAATGTTCTATATATTTTGGTTTGGGGCCTGGTTGGGCTGGCGGAAGGCCTTTTTTTGTTTGGTTTAAATATACTTTTCCCTGTCTGTTTTTGCTTCCTCCTCTCACACGAAGGAGTGTACGAGTAGGAAGGGGGGAGGGGGCAGAGCGTGTACGCGTTGCAAACATGCGCAAAAACATGATCCAAGCCTGATTTTGCTGGCCCAGGAAGCCTTGGGGGAGGCTGTGAAAAGTGAACAGCCCAAGCCGGTGAAGGTGAAAAATCGCGCAAAGTACTGCGGCCACAAGGGCCATTTTTGCCCTCCTCCTTTACCTTCTACCCTGCAAGCCCGCCCCATCCCACCCTTTGCTGGCAAAACAAAAGCAGAGCATCTTCAACGAGGTGGCGGCGTGATTTTCTTTTTCCAAGCTTCCCAGCGCGTGTCCTGGCTCACGTTGCGTCCTCGCTTTTATTAATCGTTCGGCCATGATGAAAACTAGTGGGGCTGGTGGGAGAAAGACGAACCTAGAGCCGAGTGGTACGGAGAGAGTGGCAGGGAACGGAAGTGTATATGTAACCAAGCGATGCGTTTTGGACCGATCGTGTTCGGGCGCCCGGTACGAATCCCGGGCCCGCCCGCAACAAACCCTTTTCAGCACCTTTCCCCCCCCCCCCCCCCCCCACACACTCTATTTTGCTCTTCTTTGCTCCCCCTTCCCCCCCGGTACACCGCTAGTGCACGATTCACGTCCCCACGGTCAGCTAGCGGAATCCCCACCGCTCTCCCGCCATGCGAATCACGATCGACCGCCCTCCGAGTATTGGGCGTTCGGGGCGTCGATTTTCCCAACCACGGCTGGGCTTGGGTTGCCGACGGGCCGCACGAAACGAAAGTCCTCCCCGTCGGACGATTAATCCCCCATTCCCCCCCCCCCCCCCCACTACTCCATTGGAGGAAAACAACCGCGCAAGGGTAACAACTGCTTGTAGCCCGGGTAGCGGATGGGCGCAACGGCAAACGATGCCCAAAGGGTCTAAAAGGGAGAAAATCTATGGCAGCGCGAGAGGCGGGGGGGAGAGGGAGTCGGAAGGGGAGGAGAGGAAACCCATGAAAACCCTGCGCCCCATTTGCACGGAAGGTCAACCGAAAGGTGGATCGGCGGGCGTCGTTCCGGGGCCGTGGAACACACGCGCAGCCGTCGCCGTCGCGAGTTTGATCGCGATCTTAATCAAAAATCGTTTATCCCGTTGCGGGGCATAGTACGCGCCCGTTCTGCCCGATGGGCCCGGGGAGGGGAGTTACGTGAAGATCCACCGTACGTTCCGGTCAACGTTCGCCGTTTGCTACGTGGACAGCAATCGATAGAAGAGGGGAAGGTAATACAAGCCCTAACCCTTAAATACACAATACGGCAACAAAAAATAGTTTGGAATTAAATTTTTTAAACGTTTCCAAGACATAATTTTATGGTGAAGAACTGTCTTTCACTACCACCTTACTTTATGAGGAATTGGACGGTCTTTAAGGTTGATTTTAAGCGTTTCAGGCCTACCGGATCGACTTCATGCCTTCATTGATGCGCCATGCTTTCGCTCTTATATGCAGTTTATCGCTCCGTTTGCATTCTACACTATAGCCGAAGCGGCAACGAACTGATGGCTAGATTACTCATGACTTCGGCGGAATGGGTTCAAATCACAACATCTTTGCTGCAAGCATTGTAAACATCATGTTTGCCCCAAACACTTTTCAAGATTCGTTCGATGTGATAGGGCGAGACAGGAGGGTGGATTGCTTCTTTTGTTGGATTTAATCAATCATTGAAGAAAGAACTCATGGAAAGAAACATTAATTGCTCCAAATCTCCTAAAGTTCGGGAATAGTTTTCGTCCCCGTTAATGTTCTCCATGTGCTGGAGAAGATTTTAATAACAGCAGCCAAAGATCAATTCATTCTTTACCTTAATTCCCATGAGCTACTGTTCTGGGATCAATCAGGCTATAGTTTTATATCCTCACTCTTGTCACTCTTCTTTTTTTGTAAAACGTGAAGATTACTCCGGAAATAGCCATGGATGGTTATGTAGAAGTTAACTTCGCCGTGTTTTATACCCGTCCATGCAGCGATGTTCGGGATCAGTGCATGTGTCGTACGCCCCTTTGCAGAACAATCCCATACCGACTGCCACTTTCTCATAGAGAGCTCCTTTGCTGAGGATCTGGATAATCGCGCGTTTGGAACTCCCGAGAAACTACAACACTCAGAATCCTCTGCTAATATGATGCAGATGGAAACCATGCTTGCGATAACACAAACTGCCACGTGCGATATTATTTTGTAGGCACAAACAACTCTAGCAATTCTTTAGCACCAGAACATGTGCCCAGATCGCAGCGTTATATCGCAACCGTGAGATGGCCACGTCAGCTAGGAGTCGCCTGCAGCTACTCCAGGGCCCTCCAATGTTCAGCACTATTTATATCAACGAGTTTGCGGCCTTAAAGACATTGTTACATGCGTACTCAACATGCTTCCGAAAGCTTAACCGGTCATCGATGACCACACCAAGATATTTTAGATAACGTATCGACTCAATACGTTCATCACCGATCTGGATGCTACCTGACTGCACTGTCTTGGCCACTTATCATGAGGAATTCCGTCTTTTTATGGGCGATTTCTAGCCTCATTTGTTGCATCCACGACTCGATTCTACTTACGGAGTCGGATGTGAGGAGTTCAATATCTTCTATTGACTCACCAAGGACAGTGAGAGCAATATGATCAGCAAAACCCATCACTTCAGCTCCTGGAGGAAGCCCTAGGGCCAAAACTCCGTTGTGCATAACATTCCAGAGAGTTGGACCCAAAATCCCTGAAGCCTGAGGAACGCCAGCGGAGATGCTCATGTTCTTAATTCCCTGATCTGTGTCGTATTAAAGCACATGGTGATCCAAATAGCTTCTCAGCAGCCTACAGAGGTACAGTGGAACCATCATCTTGGAGAGAGCTGCATGTATGGCCTCCCAGGCATTGGCACTGTTGAAACCATTCTTTACGTCAATCGTAACGATCGCGCAGTATCTGTTTCCTGTACGCTTTTTTAGCAAGGCGCTTCGTCCTTTCGTTAAAACAGCTGCGATCGCTTTACCAGTAGACCGCCCCCTTTCTAAAGCCAAACTGTCTGTCCGACAGTCCGTGTTCGCCTTCCGTACAGACAACTAATCGGTTCACGATAGCTTGGCATAATACTAACTCCTATCCAGGATGTTCAGAAACGAAGAGGGTTTGGAAGGAATTGGCTTGAAGTTACACCTGTTTTTTTGTGTTACAGTTGAAACTCGTGCTTCAAATCTCGCCTCGAAGTCAGCCGGAGTGGGCCGAAGTCGTCTGGAGTGGGAGTCATCTGGAGTTGGTCGAAGTCATCCGACGACATCCGGAGTCGGTTGAAGTCACCCGGAGTCGTTTGGAGTCGCCCGGAGCCATCCGGAGTCAGAGTCGTCTAGAGTCATTCGGAGTCGTACAGAGTTGTCAGGAGTTGTCGGTTGAGTATTAGGATTTTTAGGTACCTTGGCGAAATTGTCTATCAAGCCAAAAGGCCTTAGTGCTGACGCGTCGCCGGGGGGCTTCCCGGGCTTTGGGAGAAGAACGAGTTTTTGTCACTTCCAGGGTATCGGAACAAGGCCAGTATCAAAGCAGTTCTGGAACACTGATAAAAATGCTTCCGGGTACGCTTTGATAGCTGCTTTGGTCGCTACAATGGGAATACCGTCGGGACCAGGTGCCTTCCCCAATTTGACACGGTCTGCCGCCTTCTTTAGTTCATCGGCGGATATTGACACAGGTTCAACAACAGGTTGAACATCAGGTGTGTGTGGATCAAACTGGATGGCGATGATAGATGCTTTGCTTTACGAACTAGACGTTATGTTATGTTGCGTGAGACTAGTGACTTTTAAGCTCCGTCTAGGTTTTATTTTGTGTATTCCTGTATTTTGTGCTATTATTCGTCCAAGTCGGTCGTTCCAAGGGATGTAAAATAGACAGTCTACAGTCTTTGGATCGCTGGCTGTACGAAAAGGAAGCTTTAGTCTATCTGCTGTAACAGAACATAGGGAATGTGAATCCATAAAGGCTTTTGTTTTTATGCTGTTGCTTTGTAAAACGTACCTTTGATCTCACAACTTCCTGGATATTTGTTAAAATTTACAAAAACTTGTGTTGAGGTATGCAGATGGCTTTTTTCACTTGCAAAAATCGTTTCAACAAAACTTGAAAACTGATGCACTGTAAATAGAGATGCAAAATAAAAGGCAAGTTTGCGGTACAGGTAAGCGAGCGTGCGCTTCTGTTGTTTTGTGCCAACTCCGCTGCAAACCTTAGATCTCCGATCGATCCCGGGAGCTGCGTAGCTTCGGCTTTTGCAAGAATGTACGCCATAAAATTATCGAACGCTCTCGCCCACACCCCGATTCCATTATGCAAGTGGAACGTGGAATCGAACCCGACCCCGATCGGAGCAGTGCAAGCGGATTAAGCAATAGGTAGGCGGGCCCTTTGCGCACTCCTGCCGCTTACCCCGCTGCCACAAAAATGTCAGATGCTCCCGTCGCGATGCACCCTGGGAAGATTAGCACCCGCCCCGCTTGTGAACCCGGGGAAGTATCGTTGGTTGGGGGGGAGCAATGCCACCGGGCAGCGCGATGCATCGCGATGCACGAAATTCGCGAAAAATCGTGGTGCGCAGCACAGCACACCTTCACGCCGTACAGGCAGGCAGCGTGATATTTGCCCAAGCCACCTTCCCTACTCCTTCAACCCGCTCCCCTTGCACGCACGTCGGTCAAAACCGGGAAGGGTGCCGATGCAGAGATGCTGCCAGTCGCTTCGCTCGAAGGCAGAGAAGCAGAAACGCTCAGCCGGGCAGGCTCAGACCCACAGGAAGGAGACCTCTGCGGGCATTGCAGGGCCCATAGACCTCCTTCGTGATTACGCCAATCAGACGCCAATTCGCCTCGCAGCGTGCCACACTACCACCACCATCGCCACTGCCAGCTGCTGTCGTGGCCGTTTGCAATTTGCTCCGGACATGCGAGAAAGCGCGCGCGCGCTCGCACGGCTTATTATCGCGCGTGCAGTGCAGAGTCGTAGGCGTGGGCACCTCCAGTTGGCCCCCCTGTTTGCTCCCCTGGCGAGGTCCTGGAGCCCACCGCGGACACTTGTTTAAATATTGTGCGGACCCGCCGCAACTACGGTGTAGTTTCTTGCAGCGCTGCGCTGCTAAACGCTATAATTTTGTGCGACCTGCGCAAAGGGCGTCCAATTTTGTGATTTTGTGCGCGGGCAACACGGCGCGTGTACGCAACGCGATGGACGAAGGCAGCTGACGGTACGGCACCGGTACGGCAAGTCCCAAGGTTCCGACACCGACGCCATTAACCTTTCGCCCGGTTTGATGCTCCGATGCCCGTCAGCGCATCTAATCTATCGTAGCCGGGCCGAAGCTCGAAACCGATCGAGGCCCCCGAACTATGTCCGAAGTAATTGGACAATCTGGACGGGATCTGATTTCCGCCCGAACGATTGCGGAGCGTGTTCTTCGCTTGCTAAGGGAGGGAAAGCGTTAGCAAAGGGGCTTTCTTCGATGGGATCCGATTTAGATCGCTCGAGCTCGAGAGGGCGGGAGTGGTTTTTGGACACAAAGACCTCCCTGACGGCTGTCAAGCGGATGCGAATGGCGTGTGCGAATGGAATAGCACACCAGCCAAGGCGTCATCCATCAATTACGCAACGGTAAAATTGAAAATGAGCCAATCCGTTTTGGTGGCAAAACTTTTAAAACATGAGTTTGACGCGCCTACTTTGTTGGAAAAAAAAACAATATATAAACACCACCGAGACCACTGCAATTCCGTATATTATTTGCAAAGTGGGACTAGATGGATAATACACGGAGCAAATGACCATGGCACGGCAATTTAATCTATGGTCTGAGCATTTTGATTTTAACAAAACTAGTGATACATTTAAACGAAACGTTATCTTTAATTTTTAACTTTGGAGACGGCACAACCCGATAGAGGTACAAATATGGTAGAAGTACTGTAGGAATAAGTAATATAGTACAATTTGAATTGTCTCTGCTAAATTGAGCAAGACAAGTATTTAAAATATAAAAAAAAAGATTCCTTGGAGACCTAGTAACAAGCAAACGATCACGATAGCTTGGCATAATACTAACTCCTATCCAGTTTGCTCAGAAACGGGGAGGGTTTGGAAGGAATTGGCTTGAAGTTACACCTGTTTTTTTGTGTTACAGTTGAAACTCGTGCTTCAAATCTCGCCTCGAAGTCAGCCGGAGTGGTCCGGTGTGGGCCGAGGTCGCCTGGAGTTGGAGTCATCTGGAGTTGGTCGAAGTCATCCGGAGGCATCCAGAGTCGGTGGAAATCACCCGGACTTGGATTTGTCCGGTGTCGTTTGGAGTCGTCCGAAGTCGTCCAGAGTCATCAGGAGTAATCCGAAATCATCCGGCGCCATCCGTAGTCGGGTGTAGTCACACAGACACAGTTTTCGTCCAGAGTCGCCTGGAGTCGTTTGGAGTCATCCGGAGTCGGAGTCGTCCGAAGTCATCTAGAGTTGTCTGGAGACGTCAGAAAGTGTCCAGAGTCATCCGAAACCGTCCGTTATCATCTGGAGTCGTCCGGGGTCATCCGGCGTCATCCGAAGTCGCACTGGAGTCGCACAAAATCGTTTTCGTTCGGAGTCGCATAGAGTCGTCTGGAGTCGTCCGAAGTCGTCCAGAGTTGTCCTGAGTCGGCAGGAGGTGTTCGGAGTCGTCTAAAGTCGTTTTCGCCTGCTGTCGCATGGGGTCGTCTTGAGTCATCCGGAGTGGTCTAGAGTTGTCTGCAGTCGGTAAGAGGTGTCTGGAGTCATCCAGGTTTGTCCAGGGTCGGAGTCGGCCGGAGGCATTTCATTTCCGACTCCGACTCCTGCAGAAACCGGTCGACTCTAATCGTTATTCTTAGAAAGAATGTTCCTGTTTGATGGATGACGCCTAATTATTGAGTTGTAAAATAATACTATCGATCCTTTTTTGCGTGGAGTAATTGTTATACGCAACAGTTTTTTAGAAATGTGGATCAATTTATTAACAAAACATAGGCAATGCCAAACAAAATATGGTAATGCTACTGCGTATAAAACTGGATTCTTAAGGCCGGGCTACATTGATCGTACTCTTTGGTGTAATTTCAATTTTCACTAGCGCATCTGGCGGCGGCTGACCGAAGCATTTTGCCAAACAATTTGGAGCCGCTCCAGAAAATACGTTAATTTTCCATGTTTTTTACTTAAATCGGAGGAGAAAAGTTTTGTAAAACGTAGATACACATGTCTTGCACGCATAGCATCCATTTTTGCAATGGAAAACGATGGAAAAACTACTAAATTTTGAGATCCGGCAGGTCCATTCCCTCGATGACCAAAAAAAGCTTCCACCAGCCGCCGCCAGATGCGCTAGTGAAAATCAAAATTACGCTTGCGAGTACGATCAATGTAGCCCGGCCTTTACATCGTTCTAAGTTGGCAAACATTGAACTTCATGCAATAAAAACAATTTGCTAGCAATCATCAAAGTGGCCCAATAAAGTTTAATATTGCAAGGAATAAATGTGTAGTTGCTTACATTGAATGAAAATTTGTTGAAGTTGAAACAATGACGTTTACATAGCTGGTTCCCAAAAACTAAACAAAAACTAAAAACTAATGCGCATCAAATAGTGTCATCAAAACGGCACATACACTCATCACATCCGCCCGGGCAAACGTCTGATAACATCCTTAATGTTGTTCGTTTTCTACACCCCCTCCCCCTCCCCTCCTCCCATTCCACCCCTACCGTCCCCCATTGACCAGCAAATCCCGGGCAGAATTCAACGATCAATTATACCGAATCGTGCACACCGAAAGGAACGGATGCGAGGAAATAATCCTTCCCGAGCGTGCGGATCGTATGGGATCGAAGGACTTGGGATAGGAACTGAAAAGGGGAGGAAGAAAAAAACACACATTTGCTGATATTCGCTAGCGTTTTTCTTCTAGTATGTATATATCTCTCCCTCCCAATAGCATCCTCCACCTTCGCCGAGGAAGCGAAACATGCAAATCACCATTAGAAGAACGGTAGCCATTTTCTAGCGAGCCTCCAGTTCGGGGGACACAACCCCCCGGGGGGAGTATAGCCTTTCATTTCACCGTTTCTACTTGACCAGCTAGTGGTGGTGGTGGTGGAGAGGGGGGAGGAAGAGGAAGAGGGCTAGTGAATGTGTCCATGGTCCCGGATTTTTTAATTGACGACGTTCGGAATGTACGCTTCACTTCGCAAATCGAATTCGATCCGTTTTGGCATTTTCCTATGCTTTATTTTTTGCTACCGCTGCTTTGTCTACTCTCGTCTTTGCATTCTGGAACGTTCACTCCTTGCCACGGATGCCGGATACGGTTCTGCCCGTTCTCGGGCAAGAGAATCCAAAGCAAGCAAAAAAAAAAAAGAATGAATGACTGAAGCAAGGAGATTAGAGACTGGGAAGGCGTGTATGTAACGACTGCTAGAGCCCTCGGGACTCGCGAAACCGGTAGCGGGAGGGGCTCGGACGGAGGACTCGCGTGTTTCGGGAAAAGCAAGCGACGAACCGGGGCCGGGGTGAAGAAGAAAAAAAAACAACGAAACAAACGGTTCGATCAGCACAGGGATACCGACCGACCGGCTTTCGAGACGGGCCCGGACCGGATGTGTTTATTTTTCTTCCCTTTTTGGGTAGTAGTTTGTCCTCTCTGCTACTCGCTCGGTCGCTCTTGTTCTATCTTTGTACAACGTCCTCGTCGAGGTGGAGGTGGAAAAAAAGCTTTCCAACAATCCCAAACCTACACGCCTTCGTACCCGCTGGTTACCATTGCCGGCATTGAGCGAGAAGGGATGCAGGGTGGGGTCGCTGCTCGTTAGAAAGGAAATTCTAGCGGTGTGCAGTTGCGAGGTCCGAAGTCCTTCAAATGAAACAAAATTGAACGCGAACGAACGTGCAGTAAAGAGACCAACACACACACACACACACACACACACACAAACAGACACGTCTTCATGTCGGCCATAGAACATGGTGTGTGTGTGTGATGGGAAAAGGGGTAGGCGGTGAAGGCTCTCGGAGCGTTTCGTTTACGGTGTGCGCCCATGCAAACTCGCATGCAGGATATTGATGAAGAATTTGTAATTAAAAATATGGCAAAACAGAGGCAAATCGACAGCTCGAGAATACATACACACACACATACAGCAGCACATACAGGAGCTCTGGCTGGCCCGGGAATCTTTCCGAAACTGCGAGAGCAAGGCGGACAGCAGCGGGAAGCGGGTGTCCAGAGATGTCCCGGAAATTTCCCTACAAGATCTCGCTCCCCGGAGCACAGTCCACGCTTTGTCCTTCCCCTCCCACCACCGACAGCTTCAATTAAACCCGGAGAAGCATTTGCAATCGATCGAACTCGCCGGATCCAGCGCATCCAACGGACAGGCCAGGCCGAACCGGGCTGCTACACCACCTTGGCAACTTGGTGAGCCACGTGTGCACATACGCGCATCCAGGCCCTCGTTGGTTTCGCCTTTTTGTTTGTTTCCTTTGGCTCTTCGCTTTGGTTTGCATTCCTGTCATCGGCGAAAGTGGACTCTGCTCGACTTCCTGTGCTCGGGACCATACGGTGATCGAATAGAAGGTGCAACCTCCCACACACTGGAATACAAACGAGCACCCGGAATATCCCGGATGCGAGATGACGTTTGGAATTACTTGTCAGAAATAGTGTCCTGCCCCACCATGCCTGCTTGCTCATTCCCCCCCCTCCTCCCCCTTCCCCCTTCCTTCGAATTGCAGACGGTTTAATCGAATTCTGAATCGACTTCGTCCCATCCCACCAACCAAGTGAAGGTTTTTTTTGTGTGTGTGCGCTAGGCATTCTCTTACCGGTTTGCCAGGAATTTTAGGGATAATCGCACGGTCCGAGTGTCCGAATCCAATTCGAATTGAAAGTGGATCTGGGCCTGGAGGGAATCGGAACCTCGGGACGGGCTCTTTTGGCAGTGGAAATGTCCACTTTTCTTTGATAACACCGGCACATCAAAGAGGTAAAAGGCTGGCATCTCTTGGTGTGTTTCTCCGTATGTATGGCACCTCAATAGCGGAAGCCAAAGCAAGGACTTTGGAATTGGATTAGCTTTTCGAGGGCGAGCTGCTTGCAAATGCATGTCTGCGCTGGTGAATTGTGTTTTGTGTCGAAATTGTTTACTCATCTTGAAGTGCATTGATTGAGCGCTCGTCTGCATGGGAAGGATGCGAGCTTTCATCAGGATCTTTTCACTAATCAAGCTCAGAGCACTGGCTAGAAGTTCGATCAGGTGGAAATTCTGAGAAAATATCAATACGTAACCAACCAACCCGACCCATTCCTAGAAAAAAAAACAAAACAAAACAAAAACAAAACTGCTCAGATATGCTTGCATGTACTGCGAAGCTCATTCTCCAGCCGTCTTATGTATCTGTCAACCAACGGGAACGCCGTGACCACCATTGGTCCACCTGCACATTGCAGCGCTGGCCCAAAACAATGCCTCACCATCCATGCACCGACCATCAACAACAAAAACGTACAATTCTCGAAAGAATGCGTCCACTCGGATGACCGTCACAAAAAAGGGCATATGCACATACACACACACACACATGTGATGGTGGACGAGTGATAATTTATTCGCAACGCAGAACCTACCAATAGCGATCGAGCTGCAGGACCAAAACCCGAGCCGCGACCAGACGGCATCCCTGCATTCGCACATGCACCCAGAGATTTCCAGATTGGCCGAACGCGCCACGGCCAGCACACACACCTTCGATTGCACTTTTTTCCACAACGCAGCGTGCCATTTTTGCGTGTCCTTTAGATGCTCCTGTGTGTGTATGTGTTGCGTTTTTTTCTTCTTCTTGTTTCATTTGTTTGTGAAGTGAGTGAGCGACCGTTCTTTCGTTTTTTTTATGCTTTTTTGTTTGCTGCCACTGTTGTTCTTCCTTACCTTTGCAGTTTCGGGCGGTATGTGCATGCATGCACATACCGGAAGCTGTATTGCCCGGCCCGGCGTGCCACAGTGCGCTTGTGTGTGCTTGGGACGATGACCGAGCCACAGGCCGGCGGTGTGAGGCACGGTTTTGTTACCCGCTCGCTGCTTGGGCCATCGTCGGCCCGAACCAATCTTGCCGATCCGCCAATCAAGTCGAGCCCTGGGTGGTGGAAGGAGTGGTTTTGCTCGCGAGCCCGTCAGTGCGCCTGCATGTGTGCACCGGATATTGCCTCCCGACCGGTCGGCACGAATCGAACATCTCTCCCCCTCCCCCCTTTACACCCGCCCTCCCGAAAGGTTACCCAAACGCAGAAGCACTGCACAGCACTGCAGCAGCAGCAGCAGCAGCAAAATTCTGGGAAATTCCGTGAGGAGAAGGGACACACGTGGGTGTTAAAAACAAACACCCACACACATACACATGTATGCGGAAAACCGGGCATTACGTACGGTGCATCCAGTAAAGGGCGAAAAGGGAGAGGAAGCAGCAGCAGAGTGCCCGATGGATTTGGCATTGCTGTTGACGTCGATGTCCCGGGATGCTATTGATGTCCTCTGCGCTGCTCTGATGCTGCTACGGTCGTCCTGTTCAAAGAGGATTGGATCCGTCCGGGCCGGACAAATGCTACCAGGCATGTACACACACACACACACACATGCACATGGGATGGTGCATGTACCCTTTTACTCGCTGATGGACACCGCTCGGATGGCATGAAAAGTTGCAAAAAAAAACCCCTGAAACGCAGCAAGCCCATTCCCCGGGAGTTCCGGGAACGGTCATGGACGGGGTCCGGTCCGGCTTTTGGCGTTCCGCGTTCTAGCGAGCGACCGAACAACCATGTACCGTCGAGCCCGGGAGCAATCGAGCAGGAGAAACGGCGCGAGCGAAACAAGCAAACAAACAAAAAAAAAATCGCACCACAAACACACGGACCATCCTGCACGGTTGTCCACGGTTGTATCACAATGGGTGCACGTGACCGTAATCGGTGGCCAGGATATGGACGCTTTTGGAGCAGGGAGTTTTATTTCACTTTGGTGCGCTTTGTTTCCAAATCTTTGGAGTTTGGAGCATCAGCTCGTATTTTCCTGCTAGCAAGAAGGGCAGGTATTTCCTAATAATTAGAAACACGTACTTGGCTGCGGATTCGTAGCATTTGCCCCAAACGAAAATAGATACGAATCAGAAATACATAGCAAGAATACGTAATGAATCAATGGAAAACATCGAATCTCAAAGGAAGCTAGAATCATCAATCTATTTGTCTAAAGTTCAGTTCTCAGAAATGTGAGCGATTCCTCGAAAATGTATCTTGAACTCTCAACTACTTATTTATTTCCAGAATTACAAATAGAGAGGATATTGATTACAGGAATTTGCAGGATTTAATCTTCATTACAGCAACTCTAAAATCTGAATCTAAAAATCATACTCAAATAGGACTGGGCTCATGGGCTTTTTAAACCCTCTATGAGTTTTCGGCAAATCGTAGAACCTTTAATCGTTGAAATGCTTGCATCATTGAAAATTCCACATCCGAGATCTTTGGAAGATACATCGTTCAAAAATCCTAGTCATCTCCTAAATTCCGATTGGGATTGTTTGTGTATTATCAAGAACTCTTCCAAAGTTATGAATCCCAATTAGATTCTCGCAACTTACTTAAAACCATGAGATTAGCTAAAAGCGCCCTTTGGTGATCAATTTTTATCTGTCCAATCTATCTGTCAAGCTTCATGTTTAACGGCAGTATTTAGTGGTAAATTCCGGCCTGAAGAATTTACCGTACGCACCTTGAATTTCGTGAGACTGCCCCTCCGCATCCTCATCCTAGCACGAATCCTAGGAAGTGTGTGCCTTCTGATGGACCTGCAATTGCAGATTGGTGGCGCGCCTTTTGCCGCGCTCTATGTCTACACTTTTCTGCTACAGCTCCAGCGCCAGCATTATAACCTCGGAGGACGGTTAACGGTCGTCGCTTTAGAGCGCACCCTTAAGATTGGTACCAGCTTTTTATGGCGCACTGTATTGCTCTGTTACGTCCCAACTCCCTCTATCCCGATTTATTGCGGCGCGTCCTGATACCACGTAACCGAACGCAACAGTTTTACGGGTTTTGCCGTGTGAGGCGGGAGGTAGAATGCGCTTTTTACAACAATCATTTGTGCTAATAAGGAAGTGTGACCTCGCGCAGCCCGAAGGATGAAAGTGAATGCAATCGCTGGGTTAAATTGCGCTCCAGCAACTCTTGTTTATTTTATGGTGTTTTCTTTTTTGTTTTCTTTTACAAAGTGTGCATTGCTTTCCTTCCTGTCATACGCGTGTAGCGTACACGCTGCCTAATTGCTGTGCAATATTTCACGGTCCTAACTGCGCTGGTGTCCGGGGCTTATGGGGCCTGGCTCAGCGCACGAGAGGGCAGAAAGGCAGCCATCGGCCCCGTTCCGTAACCTATTAAATGATTAATTTGTTATGAAGTTTAAATGTTATGATTTTATGGCTTGATGAAGGCTAATATATATATAAATATACATAGCGATCTGACACGCTAAATGAGCTTGTCGCTTAACCGCGCGCTTTCTGCCAAGATTCGATGTGGTTGCGCGTTTTAAACTCGAGTGAATTCGGACAATATTGTTCCATTGTGGCAGCGAACCGCATAGTGCTTAGTTTTTTTTTTTTTTTGTTGGCTATCCATTTTTCAGGATTTCTTCCTGCCCTCCCCTTCCCCTCTGCTTCCCCTATAATGAAAAGGCCGAGAAGGGGGGCAACGAAATCCTTTGCCCAAAACCGTAGGAGGATTAGAAAATCAACGGACGATACCGATAGCATCGGACGGACGCAACGTCAACAACGGTGCGCTGTGCAGTGAAACAAAAACAAGGAAAAAGAAAGCACAGCACACACACACACACATATCAGCCGGCGAACAATCCGTACGAAAGCCCACTTACAGCGCACTGTCCAGCCCCCGTGGGGATGGAGAGGATGGAGTTTGTTGGAACATGTCGTTTATTTTCTTTACGTTACATTACGTGTGTGTATTTCCCTTACTCTGGTCTCTTTTTTTTTGCTTTTGCAACGCTGCAGCATCTTCTAACCGTTGAGCAACCATGTATGTGTGTGTGTGTGTGTATTTGCGCTAGAGACAGAAGAGTTTTCCAATTTACCTTCACAACCGCCCCACCTCACGCACGGTCGCCGATGAGCGGGAAAGCGGGAAAACCCCGGGGTTGATATTTTCCGCCCGCTATGTGGGAGTTTAATGGGGGTTGAGGGGATGCACGGATAGGAGCTCAAAATCAATCGAAATGCAGCGCCCGCTTGAACGGAGTTTTTTGTTTTGTGCGAGCGGTTCGGCCGACCGGTACGTCGCGAAGGATTTCGGTCTATCATGCAGCTGCATACAGTGCGGGACATAATTTTAGTAGCGCTGAAAGTATTGTTTTTAATAGTGAATATTATTTTAAACGAGTTTGTCTACGATGTACAAAAAGGAAATTATTTCGAATCCTTTTCAGAAGTTTTCACTTTCCTTTAGAACCGCAGAACCATAATCCCGTTATTCAAGCCAAAACCGCTTGCGTGCGAACATGACACCAACTCGCCTGCTCCCCATCAAAATCCGGTTCGATTGGTTAATTGTAGTAAGGAGCACGCGCAAAAATCTCGCAAAAAACGCAACACTTTTTGTGCAGTTTTATCTCTTTTTTAGTGCATACAAAAAGGTTTCCTTTTGACGTTTATCAATGTACTGACACATCATTACCCGAGTTGTGGGAAAGAAAAGATGATTACCGCTATACAAATATATCTAAAATTTCTACGCCATTTCCTACGCTTTCACAAGTACTGCGACATTGTTTGTCAAGCGGCAGCATCAGCTACTCGATCGGAACTGTATCGATTCCAGACCTGGACTAGTTTCTAGGTTTTAGGACTAGATGTAAGTTTCGTTCCGAACCTGTAATTTCAACGCTATTTCTTACGCTGCACATGTACTGCCAGAACTACGTTCAAGTTTCGTGACGAATTCAGAACGGGTACAGGTACAGTTCCAGGAAGGAAATAATATTTAGAGCTACTTCAGGCCCGGCATGGGTTCATGCTCAACAAGAGCTCGTGGCCAGGTTTTGTATCAATTCCTGGATCGGTATGCGTTCAATATCAGCTCCAAGACCGGTATGCGTTCATGATTATGGGTTCATGATCATTTGCAGGGCCGAAATGGGTTTATGCCCACTTCAAGGATTGGTACGAGTTCAGGACCAGTTCCAGGACTGGTATGGATTCATCCTTAGTAACAGGATCGGTACAGGTTCATAAACAGTTCATGGACCGGTATGAGCTCAAAATCAGTTCCTGCATCGGTATGGGCTTAAAAAAAGTTCTTGGACCGGTATGGGTTCATGATCAGTTCCAGGACTGGTATGGCTTCTGCACCAGTTCCAGGACCGGTATGGGTTCAGTATCAGTTCCAGGACCATTTTGAGCCCATGCCTAGTTCCAGGATCGGCATGGGTTCTTGACCAGTTCCAGGAACGATATGGGTTAATGATCAGTTCCAGTGCCAGTATGGGTTCATGATAGGTTCCAGGACCGGTATGCGTTCTATATCAATTCCAGGACTGGTATGGCTTCTGCATCAGTTCCAGGAGCGGCATGGGTTCATGACCAGTTCCAGGAACGACATGGGATCATGTCCAGTTCCGGGATCGGTATGAGTTCTGTAGCAGTGCCAGAACCTGCATAAGTCCAAAAACGTGCCAGGACCGGTATGGGTGCATGCCCAGTTCCAGGTCCAGTATGGGTTCATGATCAGTTCCTGGATCGGTACGGGTTCAAGAAATGTTCTTGGACCGGTATGGGTTCATTCCCAGTTTCAGGACTGGTATGAGTTTTGTACCAATTCCAGGATCGGTATATGTTCAATATCAGTTCCAGAACCGGTATGGGCATATGCCTAGTTCCAGGACAGGCATGGGTTCTTGACCAGCTCCAGGAACGATATGGGATCATGATCAGTTCCAGGACTGGTATGACTTCTGCACCAGTTCCAGGACCGGTATAGGTTCAGCATCAGTCCCAGGACCAATATGGGTCTATGCCCAGTTCCAGGAGCGTCATGGGTTCTTGACCAGTTCCAGGAACGATATGAGATCATGTCCAGTTCCTGGATCGGTATGAGTTCTGTAGCAGTGCCAGAACCTGCATAAGTCCAAAAACGTTCCAGGACCGGTATGGGTTCATGACCAGTTCCACGACTGGTGTGGGTTCATGATCCGTTGCAGGACCGGAATGGTTTCAAGCCCACTTCAAGGATAGGTATGAGTTCATGATCAGTTCCAGGATCGGCATGGATTCATCGTCAGTTCCAGAACCGGTATAGGTTATGTACCAGTTCTAAGATCGATATGGGTTCAGTTTCACTCCCTGTACCGATATAGATCCAATACCAGGTTCAGAACCGGCCTGAGGACATAATTAGTTCCTGAACCAGTATCGATAATGTACCGGTTTCAGGACCGGTATGGGTTTTGGTTCTAGATATCATAAGCAGCCGTCATTACTTCCTTATTTTAATTAGGTTGCGAAGCCAATAATTTCGGCGTATACTTCACAGCAAAGCAGATCTTTGAAATATCATTATAAAGCCCTGCTGCCTGTACCCAAATTAAGTAGTAAAAACAAAACCCATGCCCGTCCAAACAAACCTTTAGTGCGGCAAACGTTTTGTCATGCACTGTAAATGAGTGAAATTCGTTCCGTGCGGCTACCGAAATCATTCCCGGTGGCCAGTAAAAGCAAAAAAAACTGGAAAAAGATAGAAAAATAAGCAAAAAAAGGACAAGACCAAAGCGTATGTGAACGTGTGTGTATTTGTGTGTGTGTGTTGTATGTTTGGTTTTTTTTTTGTCTAATGCTGCTGCTTCACTAGCTCCTACATCCTTTCATGAGCGCTCTTTTTCTGTCGTCTTCCTTCACTTTGCTCCCGATTGCTCTCGATCACGAACCTCCTCCGCCACCCCCCCCCCCCCCCCTTCTTGCTGTACAATGTACTCGTTCTGGCAATGGTTGTAAGGTTGGCGCACAGCAAAAAGAAAGAAGAAGAAGAAGAAGACGAGCGCCCAGAGCTGCCCAAACTGCATTTCAGAAAACGAAGCATGCAACAAACAAGAAGCATTGGTGCTGGACCGTGTGTGTGTGTGTGTGTGTGTTCTAGTATGTACAAGGGTGGCTGTGGGTGGGTTGAGCTGGCGAAACGAGCACGTCCGATGGTGCCCCCGTGCCCGGTGCAATGTCACGGGAAGGGGATCGACGGGTCAGTTCGTTTGACGTGTTTTTCTTGCGCCTGCTTGCCTGTGTTTCCGTTTTTCGTCCCGGCTTTGGCCGTGCTGGGGCTTAATTCATTTCGTTTTATCTATGAAGACGGCCCAGTGTGTGTGTGTGTGTGAGCAGCTACACCAACAACAAGAAACACACGTACAGGGCGATATGCGCCGTGTTTGTGTGCTGCAATTGGATCGTTTGGCGCTTGGCCCGAGCACGGCCAGCACGCTGGGGCGGTTTTTGGGTTGGTCCTTTCGGGCATTCGGGTCGAGTAGGCGTTGTGCATTGCGAATGCACCGATTGCTGCGATCGGGTCCACACCCCCTCCCCCCCCCCCCCCAACCCCCCATCGCCGTTTGTGGCCGAGCTCATGCGTGTCCTTTTTCGGACGGAGCGGGTTAATCTCAGCACACGTGGTTGGTGCTTCCACTCGCAATGGGGGCCGTGTGTTCGTGTGGCGGTGGTTCTGTCCCACTCGTACCTGTGCTGGACCGAGCCGGGGGTGTTCTATTTTTTTTTTTTCCTGCCTTTTCGTATTGACACAGGTCTCGTTATCTACGCCAAACTGCCGTGATGCAACCGTGTGCTTCGGCCGTTTCAGCGCGGCCCAGCAAAACCGGGCTTGGTGGGACTTGTGGTGCACAGTTTTTAAGCATAATTTGCTTTACAGCAATATAAACCAGCTAACTAATAATAATAAAAAAACCACTCTAAATCAATCGCAATGCAAGCGACAATGGCAATAAAACGCATTGAAAAGTGTTAAGCGTAAAGCACAACACAACCCAAAAACGGCTTGTTAATTTGCTTGCTCGACCGCCATAATGTATAGCAGGGGTTCTCCAAACTGCGGCCCGCTAGGACTGGGTTAAGGTTAATTTAAACAGCTTTCTTTTCTAGCAGATTATTGTTTTACTTTTGAAAGATGAAAATCAAGATTCAATAAAAGAAAGCTTCAGAAATTTCATATATTTCAATAGTATTTTCTTATTAAAACGAGATTTGAACTTCCACTCATTCTAAAGGTACCGTCAAAATGGCCCTCAACAAGGTTGATTGTGAAGCAATGCGGCCCGCGAACTGAAAAGTTTGGAGACCCCTGATGTATAGTGCACTACAGCTCGCTGTCCTGTTGGGCCCGCTTTACTGCCCCGCGCTGCAATATAATATCAGCCCGTCCCCCTTAATCCACCTTAATTACGCCGCCGCACCGATTGGACGCGTGCAAACGTAACCGCATACTTAATATTTGACATTGACAGCTCCATAAAACGGAATTGCACCCCTTGCAGGTGCAGGTTGAGTGGGAGAGCGATGAAGAGAGAGAGAGAGGGAGAGAGAAACATGAAGATGGAGAAGATGTAGAGAAAAAAAAAACTATAAACCCCAATAAAACAAGCAAGCACGCATGATCAATTTTAATACCACTTGGCACATTTATTGCGTGGCATATTCCTTTTTTTTTTTTGAAGAAAAAAATAACATAAAGCCATAAAGCCATTAATAGAGAGCCATCAACACGGTGCATTGCTTGAAAGAGGGTGCATTGGATGAAAAAAAATTATAAAAATCAAAACTTTCTGTTCCATGGGTTTTTTTTTTAAATAATTTTCCCATACTTGCATGCTTAACCTTATTCTCCAATTTTCGCTGGTTCGCTCTTTATTTTTACATGTGTTTGTTTTTTTTTCTTTCTTACCAACTCTCTGCACTTACACTCACTTACATCCTTTTGCACCGTTCCTTACTCCCAGTCCTTCGCCCGCTAATCACGCGCAGCGAGTGCATTAGCAAAACTTACGGGCAGCGGCCCGGCTGACGCAACGGATGAAAAGCTCCTTCTGCAGTTTTGCTGCTGCCGCTGCTGGCTGCGCTACCAAATGCCAATGCTCATCCATCATTTCGAAGCGTGGCGAAGCGCACCCCTTGCCAGCCCAAGCACGGCGCGACACAACAAACGGAAGCACCGAGCGCAGCGGTGCGACACGCAAGGGGGGCAGCAGAAAGGGATCCAAATCCCAGGCTCCATCCTCCATCCTCCCTCCCGGTCCGGGTGGAAGGGAAAGCTAATCGGTGATCGTTCCGGGGTTGGTTGCAGGAGGGCATTTTTCTTTTACATTTTCCCCGCCCTGGAGGAGCTGGAAAACTAACGACTTGGAATGGGTTAAGGCGAAGTAGTCGGAAGGTGTGGATTGTGTGTGTGTGTGTGTGTGTGTGTGTGTGTGTGTGTGTGTGTGTGTGTGTGTGTGTGTGTGTGTGTGTGTGTGTGTGTGTGTGTGTGTGTCCGCTTAAGCTCAGGCCAAGGTTCATTTGTCAGCGTCAAAAAGTGACGCAAAGGAAAGGCCTGGCGGAGCAACAACAACAAAAACGCGCACACACACACAGACACACATTAATGGCGAGGGGGAGGGGCAGTGTTGGACAGGCATGAGGTGAGGTAGTGGGTGACGGGGGGGAAGCTGACGTACGATTTTAGTTCCGTCACCCGGTCGCTCGGCGCTATTGTTTTGCTGAGCCCGCCGTGGTGCCGTGACCAGGATCCGCCCTGATGGTGGAAGCTAAATTTTACCGCACAGCAGAGTTGACTGCAACCCAAAGTAGGGAGTGAAGGGAGGGGAGGAGGGGAGGAGTGCTTCACCCGCATTAGAGTTTTGTTGCATTTTTCCCTCCACCACCCGGCTTCTCCTCCTTCTCTTCTTCAAAAGGGAAAGAAAATGTGACAAATGAACGCGCCTGGTTTTTTTTTGCTTCTCCCGTGTGTTTTTTTTTTTGTTTTGCTTTTTCTCTCACTCTCGTCGTAGTTTTTGGGTACCGATCGTCGTGCGGGAGTGGGAGCGGCACACGGGATCAGTGGAAGCTGCCAAAATGCATAGCCATCCATCTTCCCGGACGGGCGCGCACACACCGACACAGACGGGAGAGCCCGAGGTTCGTTTTCCGGGGCCACTGCGATGGCCTTTAAAAGCCATCAATCCACATTCGACGATGAAAGGCGGGATGGGGCGGTGGTGGGTCCAGATGAAGGACGGTAAGTAAAGGAGGCAAGTGCACCAGGACACCCCGGGCCCGGTCCAGTGATGCAGCGCGACGCCGGGGCCGTTAGTCGACGAAAATCCTAAACAATCTCATCATCGTCGTCGTTGTCGTCGTCGGCAGTAGTAGCATCCTTTTTGTACAGAGGAAAAGCCCGAAAAAAAAAAGACAGAGGGAGGAGTATAGAGGCAGCGGTATACACACAAACTCTTACCCACACACACACACACACACACACACACACACACACACACACACCAAGTGAGAGCGTCATTGCGATGCATTAGCAGAATTCATCATCATCACATTCTTGGGAGGCAGTTTTAAAGTGAAGATGACGCATCGGGTGGGGAGATTCGAAATGCTGGGGACAGGGGTTGCATTTCCCTGGTACTGTAGTTGCCGCGTGTGTGTGTGTGTGTATGTATTTAGGGATTTTTTCATTCCTCCTCCTTTAGTTCATCCCGCTTGATTCATTTCACGTCCCTTCGGCTAAACGTCATTTATCAAAACTTCCGTGCTTCTTGTTACATTTTCCTGATTCCCGCGGCACACACACACACACACACCGCCGCTCGGTACGATCAAGCCAACATTTTGTGTTGCCATTCGTTGCTTACTTACGAGAGTTTTTCCCCGTAGCTGATAGTGGATGGCGATCCCGTGTATTACTTCACAGTGCACTTTTACTCCAACCACTCGGATTAGCCCCGGATCGAATGGAGCTTTTAAGGGTGTGCTGCCCAAATCTCGTAGAACACACACACTCACACATGTACACTTTGTAATTGGGTGGATGGAGCAACGTATGGACTGATGTTGGTTTTAATGTGAGGTACCGTAATGGCAACTGCTGAGTCGTCGATCTGCCACGGGCGCCTAGTCAGGCTGGTCAACAACATCAAGATCGGGACTGTTTCCATAACCGTTTTATGTAAATGTCTTAAAAGATGCTTATAGATACAGAAAAGTAGATGTCTGTAAGAATATTTCGAAGGTTCCTACAACATCTCAAGAAGTCGTAAGTCGTTTCAGAAGTCAAATGAACAACTAATTTCTTGCTATAATTGATAATTGATGTTGAATTCTTCGGTAGATCTTTACGTATATGCCCCGAACTATAAGCATACACATGGGAAGAAGTATCAGGAGCATCCAACATGTAGAATAACAGATAGTAGTTGGCTGAGTTATACCGCTAGAGCAAATCAACCAGGATTTTGATTTGGTAATTGAAGTTATTCTAATCAGTCAGATTTCTTAAAAAAAACTTTGAAAATGCCGTATAGCAATCAGGCCTGATGGACCGTACCCCCATACGTAGGACTGAATCATCTGCTTCCTCTTCGATTTGGCGTAACGTCCTACGCGGACATGCCGGCCTATTACAGGCTTTCGAGACTTAATGCATTACCACGCAGCCAGTTAGTCCTTGCAACGGGGGACGGTGACTAACCTGCTATCGGTAATTAATAAGAAACAGATAGCCAAGCCCACCAGTGGTACGAGGGAGATGAAGAAAGAAGAAGAAGAAGAAGAAGAAGAAGAAGAAGTGATCTCTAATACTTCCGGAGACCAAAAAACCAGCATTTGGAGAGGTTTGGTAATTAAAGTCATCCGAATTATCCAGAATTGTTTATAAACCTTGAAAGCGATATACAGAAATCATGCCTGTAGGAATACCCCGAAGCGTCCCCCAAATATCTGAGGAAGTCGTACAGTTCTTGGAGCACTTATCAGAAGACTCTGCACTTAACTTTTGACAGGAATTGTAAGACGTGGAGATAAGCATTTCAGAATCTCTGATGAGTTTGGACATTGGGGAAAATGACAGAAATTCCATTGAAAAAAAAAAAAACCCCAGAGCTTTTAGTACATAACGGACGGCACATAGAACCTTCCGCCGAAGATCCCCGCTTTCCCGCAAGCTTATCGGTTTCCTTCGATCGGAAAACATACACACACACACACACACACACAGCCCAGGACGTCCGACAGGATACCAAACCTCCCCCCCCTCCCCCCTTATCCCCCCCATTGCTCTCAAATCGCCTACAAAACAGCAACAGAAAAAAATAAAGCAAAAGCCCTCACTACCTCTAATTGGCGTCCGAAAGCGCGTTTCTCCAACCGGCACACAAACAGCACCCCCAAACAGAAACGCAAACCGTATGCTACGGTGGCCGTTTCCTTTTCGGTGTGCTTTTCCATTAGCGGGAGCTTTTTTCCGTGTGTGTGCGGATGAGACGGGAGGGGGAAAACACGGTGACAGTGAGCGCGAGCGAGCCGCTGGTTGGGCCGGTCTCCAAATCGAGCGAAAATTGGTCGACCGGCAGAGGGAATGGATGATCGTGAGCGGGGCAGCCCCAAAACTGACCAGCGTACCAGCGTGCGAGAACGAGCCAGCAACAGAGCGTGTGTGTGTGCGTGTGTGTGTGTGTGTGTTGAGTGCGTGCGGCCAGAGGTGGGGATTCGCGCAAACCCACAAACCACGGTCACTCAACGCGGTCGTTGCCGAACGGCAAAAGCTCGCCCAAAGGAGGGGAAAAAAAAGAGTGCCCGTTCGTGTGAGTTCCTCCTCCATCACGCTTGACGGTAAGAAGGAGCGAGAGAGAGAGTGAGAGAGGCAGCGTTTTCGCTATTTTACGGTTTCACTCAAACGCTCCTGCGCTCAAAGGTATCGTTTCTCTCTCTTACTTGCACTTTTTCTCTCTCTCTCTCTCTCTCTTTCTCTCACGCACACGATGCGGTGAGTGCGATCACACACCTCTCCCCCCTCCTCAGCAACAATTGTGCATTCCGTTCTGAGGGTTTGTTTGCGCGCGCGAAACCCTTTTCTCAACCCCCCTTCCCCCCTCCGCCTCCTTCCCCTTCCTTCCCTACCGTCATCATTGTGAGTGCAGGAGTGCATGTGTACGCGTGTTTTACGTGTGTTTTTTGCGTTAGTTTTTTTTGTTGCTGCTTGTTGTTTGTTGCTGCTGTTCGGCCGCTCAGCTCTCCCTCTGTCCCGCTCTGTCCGCCGTGTGTGTGTGTGTGTGTGTGTGTGTACTGTGGGGGTCACTCACTAGAGCCGTGCATGTGTGTGCGAGCGCGCGCGCTGCGTGTGCGGTGGCGGGCTCATGCTTTCCCCCTTCCCCCTCCCCCCCCCTCACGCTGCTCGCTCTGCCAACCTCTCACTCACTCGCTCTCGGTTTCGCTCGACGCTTTTGCTCGGTGCGCGCTGCGGTTGCGTCTCGCACACACACACGCACACACATACACACGGGCGAGCGCGCGCGCGAGGTTTTCGCACAGATCAGTGTAGTTCGGGCAGGCAACGCGCTAACGGAAAGAACAGTCACAATAGAAACGCCACCAGCAGCGGACGCAGCGCCACACACGCATTTTACTCCATTTCAGCAGTCTGGGGGCCGCTCGGGAAACACAGTTGCGAGCCAGCAGGCCAACAAACCGTACGTATTTCCATCCCGTCCAGCCCGTCGTCGACCGCCTCCACCCCGCTCCCCCATAACAAGCCGTCGTGCGTGCGTGCGTGCGTGTGATTGTTTGTGTGTGTGTGTGCGTGTGTGTCGCGGCACAAATGCGAAAAATTTGGTCACGCCGCAATAAAAAAACCGTTGCAACTTGTGTTTGAAAAAAGTAAAACAGCGAAAACATTCGCAGCCAAATGTTCGGTTTTTCTTCCAACACCATAAACACCCGCCACCCCGGGCCAGTGTGTGCAGTTGAAGCGTTTTTTTTGTTGGAGTGCAGTTTTGTAACAAAAAAAAATTAATCTATTTTGCTGTAATAATGCATCCCGTGACGCAATAATCGTAACACGCTGGTGCACCGGAAGTGCAATCACTAAACTGTTCGCTGCCATCTCTGACTGTGTGTGTGTGTGTGTTTGTGTGTTTGTCTTACAAAGGATAACATTTGCAGCGCATCAAAGCCTTCGACAGTTTTTGCAATCAAACCACCACCACCACCATCACTACTGCAGGAGCTGCAAGCAAAAAACGAACAAAAAAACCCCGCACACAATCAGCGTTGGTGGGTGGAGGTCGTCGTCTTGGGGGGGGGGGGGGTGTCTCTTCGTCCTCTTCTGCCCCCCCCCTGGTAGCGACCACAAGGATGTTGTGCTGTGTGTGTGTAGAGTGCTGTTACAACGACTGTCTTGTGGTCTGTGTCGCAGCGGAATGGATGCCGCAGCGGCGGTGTCCTGACTGTGCCCTCAATTGTGCACGGATGCATTTTTGTGTTTTAATTAATAATTATTTTTTGTTGCGTGCCTTCAAAATTCACAAACATTGCAATCAATTGAACACACACACACACACACACACACTCAAAGAGGCAGCTAATTTCAAATGAACTGTTCCGATTCATTCTTATCCTCAGTGAGGTTTTTTGGTAATGAAAATGGTAATAAAAGTGTTTCAATTAGTCCAGTGTAAAGATTAGCCAAAAAAAAAAAAAAATGACACTGCAGAAGTGCAATGGACCGCCCTGATGTGTGCCCGGAAGCATCAAACAATCAACCGCCAGAAACACTCTCCCGCAGCAAGCAATCGACAAAAAAAAAACTAACCAACCACCGCCGCCGTCACCAAGGACAATGCACTTCGATTGATTCGCATTTTTTTGTTTTTTTTTTCAAAAACAATGCACAGTTGTGCACCGGGCCAGCACGAGCTTTTAATACCAACGCGAGAAAAAAAACAAATGCTCGAAGTTTTATGTGTCAAAGATTTAAATTATTTTTTTTTTTTTGCATTTTTGTGGTCAACGACAATTTGGCTGCCACAATCGTGTTCCGATCGTCCCGACAAACAACCTGATCGTGCGTGCGTGTGCGTGTGTGTGTGTGTTTCCTGCTGTTGTGCACGCATCAAAACGCAGCAGAACTGCACACGGTCGGTTCGCGGAAAATTTTCCATTTAGTCACTGCGCACGTTCGTCACTTGTTGGGGGCGCGACTTACTTTTGTTTTTGGGGGAAAAAGATTTATTGTATTTTTTTTTTAACATATTTTTGGCTCGTTTTGTCTTGCGTTGTTAGTGATACGGGGGGGCACACACAGCTTCACCGGAACAGTCTTTCGTCATTCAGGCCATCAGCATGGCACATTTTTAATTGGAAAACATTTTGTTCGCACACCACCCCGCTTCTTCTTCTTCTTATCGTCTTGCTGTCCTGTATTTGGGTCATACTGTTTTTGTTGTTGTTTTGTTTTCGTTCTGCAAAATTCTTAAGCAGAGGAACGAAGGTTCGCTGTCTGTGGTGGGCAGAACGCACAAAAAAAAATGACACATTCCCGAAGGAAACACAGGCATTCTGTTGTTCTATTTGCCCACCCCAGCATCCCTAGAATTGTGTGTGTGTAGATTGTTGCCCCCCCCCCCCTCCCTTTTTTTTGTGCAACAGTCATCCTCCGCGCCCGTGTGTGTCTTTGGGCGAATATAAGAAGGAAATCGCAACTCCCCGCGGTCATCAGTGTTGTCTTGAGCGATCGTGTGTGTGCAGCTAAAGCGACGGGTTTTTGGGAGTTTGTTAGTAGCAGCCACGAATCTTGCGTTGTGTGCAAACTTGGTGGCGAAAGACTTGCTTTAATTCCTATTAGAAAAAGAATAAACACTAAGCGAGGAACCGGAATTTTCAATTTTTAATATTAATTTTCTATTGTTTTCCTCTATTTTCTCTCTCTCTCTCTCTCTGCTTGCAGGAAGTAAAGGAGCAGAAGCAAAAGAAAAACAAATCTGATACAAAACAAAATAATATAGGACGTGTCTCTCCGTGCGTGCGAGTTTCAACCTTTTTCCCCACACACATACACACTTGCAAATCCCGTTTACAGCACAAGGATATCTTAAGCTTCTAGTGTGTGTGCGTGTGTGCGTGTATGTGACACGGTTTTGATGTTACTCACTGTTTCCCGCTCTCAACAACAACAACAACAACAGCAACAACAACAACAACTACAACAACACATGTCCCTGGCGTGTTTTGCCAAGCGTTAGCCGTGTGGTGGTGCTGCTGCTTAGACGAAGGCGCAACAGCAAACGTAAAAGCAAGAACAAGATTGTGTGTGTGTGTGTGTGTGTGCGAGAGAGTGTTTTACAAAATAATACAAATAAAAAAAAACACATACACAGCGCAGCACGAGCCCAGAATCAAGCACAAATCGCAGGCAACAGCAGCAGCAGCAGCAGCAGCAGCAACAAACACTCAAGAAGGAAGATCACCCCTTCAGGATCAGCGCAGCACACCTCCTGCGTGTGCGCGCGTGGTTCCGTGCACATGTGTGGGCTGCCCGCTGCACGATCGTCTGCCGTGTCCAGCGCGAACAGGGTGAACGGCGGCAGCCGCATCAGCACTAAGCCGCGGACCAGGAAGACCACATTGGCGTCGCTGGTGGCGGCGGCTGCGGTGGTGGTGGTGGCGGCGGCGGCAGCAGCAGCCGTGAGCAACAGCTCGCTGGCGTAAGAGCAGCAGCAGCAGCAGCAGCAGCAGCAGCAGGTGAAGGACGGGGCCATGTTTGAAGATGGTAGCCACCGTCCACGCGCGCACCGGGCCAAGATCGTCAACCTTTGCAGCGACGCGTAAGCAAGTGTATCGTCCCTCCGGGTAGCACCAACGTGTGTGTGCGTGTGTGTGTGTGCGTGTGTGCGCGCGTGTGTGTGTGTGTGTACCAGCAGCGCACCATCCCGCGACGTATCCACACACCCCTCCCCACCCACCCCCCTCCCCGGGGTGCGAACGATTGTTTGGTTTGGTTTTGTTTTGTTTTTGTGTTTGCTTGCGAGCAGACGACGAACCTCCCCAGCCCAAACCTTCCAACCGCTTTTTGGACAGTGGAATTTGTGTGTGTGTGCCAGTGTGCAGAAAGTGTGTTTCATTGTCGGATCGGATCCAGTCTAGCGCCGCCACCACCGTCCCAGGAATAGCAGCAAAGCCCCCCGTCCCCCTTCTCCACACGACGGTCCTGGCGGCCACGGGAGGATCGGGTGGATCTCCAAGGAATCAACTCCTCCAACTTCGGCTGTGTGTGTGTGTGTGTGTTAGAACAGTAATCGCGTGCAAAACCGTGCTTGTGGTGCAGTGTGTTGCCAACTGTATCAGGATCCTTCAATCAATCAAAGCAAAAAAGGAGGAAATCGATTAAAAAAAAAAAACCCAACTACTCCTCCTCCGCAACAACAGCCTCCTCTCGCGATCGCGTCCGTGTCCTCCCGGGTGCGTGCTTCCGTGCGTGTGTGCGTCTAGTAAGCCCATGTGGACATCTATGTGTGTGTGTGCGTTTGTAATAAAGTTTTAATTTTGTGGCGTCGAAAAAAAAAGGAAAAAAAACTGAACCTCTTGCCAATCCTGCCCCTCGTCGTGGCCACCCTGTGTGCGTGTGTGTGTGTTAATATCCTCCGGAAAGCTCCTCAGTCATAATCACACGCCCGACCGACAGAGTGTAAGAGAGAGAGAGAGAGAGACTACGACCTACACACAATCAACCCCGAACCCAGCGGAACAGCGCATCAGCCTCCTGCTCACCACCTGCTCCTCCACCCTTTCTCTGTGCCTGTGATTGTGTGCGTGTGTGTGTGCGTTCAATCAAGTATCTAAGCGCCCGCACAGCCCACCCACCCCACCACCTTCTTCCTCCTCAAAACCAACACTCCCCCCCCACCCCACTCTCCTCGTGTGTGTGTGTGTGTGCCGTGCCGCATCCCGCGCGACACCTTGCAGCCTTCTCCCCTTCTTCCTTCACTTCGCCCCTGCTCAGCCTCCTCTCCTCATCGGCGACCGATCGGACACACACGACCATCAAGCCGCGCACTCCACCGCCCTCCCCAGGCTGGTACGCGGCGCGTCCGGCTTTGCCCACAATCAACCGACCGTTATATATGGAGTGCTGGACGGGTAACGCCCGCTTGGCGAAATTCTTCGATTAAGGTAAGTACCCGTTTGCAGCTCATTTGTAGAAGGATCGAAGAGGGGAGGGTCGTTTTTGTTTTTGTTCTCGTTGTTGGATGCTAAGGAACGGCTTCCCACCAATTGCTACGCTCTGTTTGCGTTTAAATATACCTGTTTTGCTTCGCACTCCGGGGCGGTCCCGTGGTACAGTCGTCAGCTTGTACGACGTAACAGCATTGTCCGTCGTGAGTTCTAGTCCCTAGAATGGATCGTTATATCCTCCCCGTAGCGAAGGACTTTTTCTATATCCGGATGCGTTTGTATTTGAATAAAGTCTCTCGAAAGCCTGTATTTATAAGCTTTTTAGTTAGTAGTACCGTTAGGGACTCGCTAGGTTTTAAGCAACTAACTTCAACTCAACCACAGAGAGGCAGACATATTGAAATTGAAAAATGAAATGAAATTAAACGCGTATGCCCGCGCAGTAGGGGGAAGGTTACGCCAAATTCTTCTAAAGAAGAAGAAGAAGCTTTTTGCACTCCACCTCTGTAATGAACTCCCCATCTCACTCCCAATCACTCACTTACGGAGGGAAGAATTCAAACTGAACACTGACCAACTATCCAAGTTTTGGGCATTGGGGAAGAGGCTCAAGTTGAGGATGAGTTTTCCTTTCCCGATCGTGTTCCGATTTCGATACAGTTCCCGGAAGGTCCTACGCAGCAGCAGCTCTGTTTCGAAAGAGGAGCTCTCTCAGCTCCTGAGCTGACTCTCTATTCTGAGGTGGTTGAATCGCCCAAAAAGGGTCACGCGAAAGAGTGAAGAGCTCTTCCGTCGCTTCCGCCCACTGGAGCATTGATCCTGCTATTATTGGTGTGTTTGTGTGTCAATTTCGTTCTTAGAGGGTTGGGAGTGATAAACCGAGCCAAACGGAGCTGAGAAGAGTTCTAAAAACTTTACAGAGTGTGTTTGGTAAGGGAACGACGGCTCTAAAGCTCTATATTAGCTGTCAGATTTGTGTCACACTCTCCTTGCCGGGAAGGATGCAAGGATCTTCTCCTTGTCTCTGACACTCTACATTTACACACAGACATAGCATTGCACTAGGTCCACGTCCTCCCACAAAACCAACCATGATCCTGGTTCTTCCGACGGCATTTTCTCACTCACCGCAAGCGCGCCCTCCCACAGGGTGTGTGGGACACAATGCAAATTCGCGCAAGGATACGCAACGACAACTCACCCGTTGGCTGTGCGTGTGTGTGTGTGTGTGTGTGTGTGTTTTGATCCAAGATGGACACGGGTCCTCCGGACGGCCTCCATCGCTCCCCCATTCCCATTCCCGTGTTACTCAGTCGCTCCTTTTTGCGGGCAGGGCAAGGATGATCGTGCCTTCTAGCTAAAGTCTATCGATGGGTTCCTGTGCGTGTGTGTATGCACGTGTGTGTGTGTGTGTAATATGTATGGAGGCGTGGCTTAAATCGCACCAACACACACACACACCATGGGCCCACATTACCGCCCTCCATTCGCGGTGGTGGCTCTTTTTGTGTGATAAAGGGCCGCCATTTTTTCTTCCCCCTTTCCAGTCCGCTCCTACCTCTGTCTAGCTTTTTCACCGTTCACAGGAGAGGTCTTGCGGCGTGGGTTTTTTTTGCTGTTGTTGTTTTGGTTTCGTTGTGCTGTTGCCGTTTTCCAACTTTTGTATTTTCCCTCCCCCCCAAGAGCACCGCGCGACTCTGTGTCCTTCAGTTTTTTTTCTGTTCTTTTGCTCTTGTTGGGTTTTACTGGGGGGTATAGCCTCCCTCAGCCTTCCACCGACTTGGAGGCAGCCCGTTTTTTCGTTGTCGCTCCGTACATCACTCTCTTTGCCTCCCCCCCCACCGGACAAGTTGTCTCGCTTTGCCGCTTTTCCCGAAATTGTGCATCCCACCGCGGGAGCAGTGCATCATCCTGGATGACTTGCTGTGTGTGTGTGTGGGTGTTGTGGGCACTCATTTCACGATGTAGTCTTCGGGACCTGCACTCTTACACCGCAGCGGGGAAGGTGGAGGACTTTCACCGGCGGGGAGGGGGGGACCTTCGGTAAAAGTCCACGATGACCATCCAGTCCTCCTCCAGTGGCAATGTATGCGTGCTCCGAATTGGATCACAGACGCCCCAATGTACCTCCATCGTAGGTGTCTAGGAACTTTGGATTCGGGAATCTTCCCAGAGCTTCCAAGGTTTTGAGGCAAGGGGGGGGGGGGGGGGCGAGGGTGGAAAAGTGTACTGCAAAATCATCCGATAGTTCAAAACATCTTCCTGCTTCTTCACACACAGAGGCAAATCCACGGCTCCAAGATATCGACAATCAGGTGTTGGTGGTTCGGGTGGCGAAGTCCAGCAACTTTCGGGATGTTCCCATCCCTCCTCCTCCTGGTGCGTCGGCGTGGTACTTCCCTGCGCTCCACGGTGTGCTATCGTGCTATCTCGCCTAGGTTCTATCCCTCTCTTTGTTTGTGAGCGTGTCTGGGGTGGATTTGCAACGAAGGGCGAAGGTTAGGCGTGTGCCAGAGCAAGTAGCGCATTTTTCCTTCGTTTAAGGTTTTGCAGCAACGCTGCAGCAGAACCTTTGTTGATGTTTGTTGTTGTAGTTGTTGTTGTCTTTGCTGCAGGCTTTCCTTTCTTCAGTGTGCGTGTGTGTGTCTGGCATTTCGGCCATGTTTTTTTTTATATTGTTTTTGGTCGTTGTTTTATGTTCGGTGTTGCTCTACTTTTTTTTGGACAAAGAGAACCAACCAACGCCCGTGTGACCCAACCACCTCGTCCTGTGTGTGTGTGTGTGTGTGTGTGTTTTGGCTGTGGTACGTGTGCGTGTTTGTGGTCTTCAGCAACGCTCCACCGATTGGTCAGTTCGCTCTTTCGGGTGTTTTCCTTCCGTTTGATGGCTTTTCCGCATCGAAGGAAGAAGAAGAATAAAAAAAAACACACACACACACACACAGGATCTCAACAAAAAGGGGATTTTCGGGAACCGAAAGCGAGAGAGCACCAAACTGTGTGTGTGTGTGAGAGAGAGAGAAAGACCGACGGAGGGGCGGATTTTAGCGTCGGGTAATGTGAGGACCTCCCCAAAACTGTCGAACTGCGGTCGGCTTTTGTTGTCCACCGCAAGAGTTGTGTTAAGGGGAGGGGGGGGGGGGTGTCCAGAGTGATGAGGAGGAGGTGGAATTTCGATCCAGGAGATCTTGCGCTATCGATTGTGTTGAAGTTGATATTTGTGTACATAAGGTTTCGTTGTAGGCTACAAAAAGTAGGGGTGCCTGGGCCTGGGGAGAGTTCCGACAACACCTGGCAGGAATGCTCTGGAATGCTCTGCTTGTTGTGCGTGTGCCTGTATTTGGATGCACAAAGCTCCACCCGTTTTTTTTGCTACTGTCAAGCAACGAAGAAGCACAGCGTTGGGTCCCAAGATGCGCTAGAAAACGTCCAAGCGAGCTAGAAAACAAGTGGGTATGGAGGGGAATGGGGAGGCATTTTGCGAAAATTTCGCGCGGAAAAATTATTAGCACAACGATAAAAATAACATCTCCTTCAGGTCGAGAAATCTTGAGGGGGGGCCCATGTGTGTTGTGTGTGTCAACCGTCGGGCCTTCGCTGTCCCTCTCGACACCTCCCTCAATACACACCACATCGACCAAATCCTTGGGTTTTGGCAGTGCAGAAAGAGAGAGAGAGAGATAGGCACATGGTGTCAATTAGCGCATCTTTGTGTGTGGAGCACCTAGCATAGGCCTAGGTGTGTGTGTGTGTGTGTGTCTGTGAAGTGGGCAAGTTTTTTTGCAGGAAATGCGCGTACACCAACAACCCATCTTCCTGGAGCGTTTGAGTCGGTAAAAATACTCGCGCACACATATAGTACACACGACCTTGGTCACCGTCCAGCCATACCATCCTGTGCGTCCTGTGCGTCAGCATTTCAGCTGCAGCTTGCTTCTTTTTTTTTTTTAGTACAAACAGGTGTGTTGGCGTGCATACTCCGGCACGGGAAACCTCCGAGAAATGTGTCACACACTGCGATCGCCCAGAGACACACATCCACACCCCTCCCTCCGGGGGTGTGTGTGTTGGAGAGGGGTTTGATGGGCGCAGGTCGTACAAACTCGCGACCCAAAATAGATTTGCAAAAATTCTGCTCCTCATTGCGGAGAGAATTGGGACGCAAGGAAGGGGGAGGGGGTGGAAGAGACGTGCTCGTGTTTGCAAATCATCTGTCCGTTCGCTCCTCTATCTCTCCCCCATCCTCCTACCCACACCACCATCATTGCAATGCGGTTTCGCAAACGCAAACGTTTTTGCGCGAAATTATTAGATGTAAATGTCCTCGCGTCATTGCGTGCGCGGGTGCGTGGTCACACCGTGCTCATGGTGTGACCCAATTTCCTGAGGGGCAAGATTGAGGGTTTTTGGGGAGAGATGCATGCAGCACTGGGGGGCCCGTGTGTGCGTGCATGCGTATATTAGGTAATGACCCGCACAGGCACTCTCTGCGGTGGTCTTCTTTCCGTATTAATAGAACTTTTCGCAACTCTTGCGTGCGTGTGTGTCTTACCGCGGGCGGTAAGGTTGTTTGCATTTGCTGGTGCAGTGTAGCCGGACACCCCAACAACCATTGATGGAGGGAGAGAGAGAAAAAGAGAGAGAGAGACGAATCGAAGAATACAAGATCCTAAGATCCCAACATCTTGAAGTTCCTAATTCCTGGAATGGCCTGGGCCTGGAAGAAGTCTCCAGATGTGTGGATTGTGAAGGTCTCGATGCTCGCTTCTAGAGATCTTTCATCTTGTCTCTCTGTCTATCTCTCTCTCACTTTCTATCATTGATATCTTGATAAGCTAGCTTCGAATTGGAATCGGAGTCGTCTCCGAAATCGGCTCTAGAATAGGAATCAATTCCAGTATCGGAATTGGCTCCGGAATTGATTCCGAACACGAAATCGGAATCGGGTTCCGAGCTCCCACCACTAATCTTGATGCTGCGTATCAGTCACTCTACCGCCTCTGCTGCTCCATGGCATCTCCAAAGATCCTCCACGTCGCTGACTTGGCGCAGACGAAGGGCTTGTTAGTTGGGCGGGGTTGTGCGATGCCCCATATCGCGGCCTAGCAATGCAACACAAAAACTGCATACGACTACGTGCTGGGATTTCGCCTATCTCCACATATATATGTGTGTGTGTGTGTGTGTGTTTTTGCATGGACGTGGGCAAATTTGCTGGGCATTTGTTGCGAGATTCTCTGCTGCTTCGGGGTGCAGCGATTAGATAAGATTAGACGAGCTCCTCCTCTCCTGCCACACCCCCCCCCTCCCTCACCCTCTTCTTTTCTGTGTTTGCTTGGGGAGGGTGTCAGAAAAAAAAAGATTAGCGAAAACGGTGTGCTACAACAACACTCTGCCCTTGGTTGGGGAGGAGGACCTCACGTAGTAACAAGCGCTAGATGGGTGCGAGAATTCGCCCTTTTCTTCTCTGTGTGTTTGTGTGTTTGTGTGTGTATGTGTTTTAAGACGGTTTTTGCAAGCGATGGACAAAACTAGTCCACAAGGGGGAGGAAAAAGGGGTTGCTGCTCCCGGGGCTAGTTGAGCAATCGTCCGATAGTGTTAAACTTAGTGTGTTTTGCGTTTCCGCTTGCGCCGCAGCGTTGGAGGGGTATAGATCATCTACTTGGGCGAGGAGAGGCTGGCTTAACAAATGATATTATTAAGGAGCGAGACGCCCCGGGCGCAGAAGTCAGCTGAAGCGATTCGATGCACAAAGAAGAATTGCTGAGGCTCAACGATGCACGCCCACTGCACGTGAGGGACGGCTTAGTAGCCACTCGAATGCAGGAGGAGAGCAGTACCTGCCCACCTGATAACAAGGTTCAAACTCATCTGTTGTGTCCCCAATGTGTGTGTGTGTGTGTGTGTGTGTGTACCCGAGTGACATCACACGACCAACCGGGAGAGTCACCGAGAGGTTGCCAAAGACGAGGCACTCGGCACGCTAGAATGCAAACAGAAATGCAAACATTATTTGGAGATGGCGGAGCCCACTGAACGAAGATGACTGCTAAACCAGGGGGATAATAGTGTGGAATCAGAACATTCCACTTGGCCAAATGCACACGTAACGCGCGCGCAATGGAAGATACCCAGGCACACAGTGGGAGCTGGAATTTGGTTTATTTTTGTATGCTCCCGACGTCTTCCCGACTGCCCGCCCCGGTGTGAGAACGGGGGTTGGTTGGTTTCGCCGATGTTAGATGCAGCGCAGCGTTGTTGCACATCAAAGATCTCGCCCCACCAAGATAAGGAGACCCAAAAAAAAAAAAAAAAAATGCGGCAACACACGTATTGGTGCATTAGTGCGAGACGAGAGTCGTAGATTTTAGGCACGTACGTATGGCTCATCTGGGTTTTTTGTTTCTGTGCTTGTTTGTAACTAGCAGAAGTAGTAACATCTTTCCATTAGAAGTATCGCATCATCTTTGGACCTTTTGTAGAAGTGTAGGAGACTTCTGTGGGTCGTCACGCCACTGTACAATTGCACATCTCTGCTAGCAACCAAAAATTTGCTGTTTTGGTCCTTTGAACCGGATTTTCTTTGAAGCGCGCGCGTGCTCCATTGCCTGGGGTGTACGTACTTTTCTGTGGGACACACATCTGCTCGCATCTTCAAAGGGTGTGTGCATTGCTTGCTCCAGCTCTACACTTCCTGTTTTGTGTCTAGGCGAATCCGACGTGTGTGTGTGTGTGTGTGTTGACACACCTGTTGGATGTCCGGTCGGAGCGGTTTTCGACCTGTTCGATCCGCGTTACAAGTGTGCCTAATCCCGAGCGGATGGTAGGCAGACGGCCTTTGATCTTTTGAACCCAGCAAGTTTCAGCCAACTTGTATCGATTGCTGCAACTATGATGCGCGCGTCCCCTTAGCAACTACGGCATCTACCCAACTGCGTCTGCTGCGTGGTTCGTGTAACCTCACCACATATGTGTGTGTGTGTGTTATGCGCATGCGTAAATTGTGCGTGCCGAAAAGAAGGGAGAAGTGGATGCGAGAAGCCATGCGTAGAAGCAAAGTAAGTCAGTAAGGCAGTAACGCATCATCTCTCGGCAACGTTCAGGCCCGAAAAAAAAAAACAAAACCAGGCAACAAGACGAGAGCAAAAGTGCCGGTTGGGGGTAGTACTGGTTCTTCCTCCCTGCTGGCTACAGTTTTTTTTCGGGTTCAATCACGCCTCGCGATGCCTCTCCAACCACCGCACGGATGAAAGCGAAAGCGAATGTGCCGGGAATGAAGGAAGAGTCTTGTGCCGTCCCCACGCACTCCTCTGTCCCTATATTCTTCTGTGCTTGTTCGCACTCGCCCTCTCTCTCTCTCTCTCTCTCTCTCTCTCTCTCTCTCTCTCTCTCTCTATCGCTCTCTCTCTCTCTCCGTACTCGTTTACTCTTGCTCGTACAGACGCGACGTAAACGGGTTACGCACATGCGTGTATGAATGAACTCGGCTGTTCGAAAGCGAGAGAGAGAGCAGTGCGTACGTGCGTGAGAGAGCGAGCGCGCGTGGAATTGATAGTGACCTTGAACGAGAAACCAATATTTGAGGGGCCGGTTTTGGAATTGGAGCCGTCTCCTGCCACTCCGTGTTCCCAGGGGAGTTTCTCGGGTGACCGCTGGAGGAGGAAGCGAAACCAGAACCTGTCCTGTTGCGTCACACACGCAGCTTCGCCTGATGGATTCGTTTCGTAGCGTGTGTGACGGCGTTGATGGCAAGTATTGAAATGCATTTTTTTAGCTTTTTTTTTTTATTTCAACGAACTAGGAAAAGAACTTAGAACTGTCAGATGGTGGGACAGTAAGTCGTTTTTAAGAATGGTAGTGTGTTGTGCTGACATCTCTACACTTTGCCGGCTAGAAGATGTAGCTCTGTTTAGAGCGTCCCTCTTGTTTAATTCTTTTCTAAGCGCCGGTGTTCACCATAACACATCCTACACAGCGTATACAGTGAAAAAACGCCCTGTTGAGGAGTCTTAATACTAAATTTAAACACACTCAAATCGAACAATACAATACAATTTCGCAAAAATGGCGGAAATAGAATGATCGAATACACATCGCAAGGGCACCACTGCTGGACGCCACGCCGCTCCATGACCTCGAGCTTTGTCAAAAATCGATTGTTCTTTTTTCGTCTCTCTACACCCTGCCGCCGAACCCTTTCTTTTCTGTGGTTCGTTCTATCTCACGCAAAGGCTTGTAAGCGAGATACAGCGAGAAAGAGAGAGCGAGATCAATGCAAACCATCTCAACTGGTGACACGCACGGTGGACGACAGACGAACACTTCCCGTCGTACACTTGACAGATGATAGATCTTCCCGCTCTTTGCTGCGCTCTCTCTCTCTCTCTCTCTCTCGCTCTCTTGTTAGGTTTAGCTTAGCGAGAGTAATAAGAGCTGTATTAGAAGTAGCGCTCCACAGTGTCGTTTGCAACAACAACAAAAAATTGCACACCTCGTTGACCTTCTCGTTAGCTGCTCTCTCACCCTCTCTCGCTCACACACACACACACACATGCACAAGCTTGCCTGCTCTGTCGATCACAATTTTTGCAAAAATGATAGCGAGGCGGCATACGCAATGCCCCACTGCGGGGCATTAGGTTTCGGGTAGACTATTCTATTCGGTGCGGCGGAGTGAGTGTGAGCGCGATCGCGTAGATTGTTTCTCTCTCTCTCTCTCTATCTCTCTCTCTCTCTCTCTGTGTTACCGCAGTCCGGACACGCACTCGGGTTTGGTTGAAAGTGTTTATTTGCATTCGATTCTGTTCATGCAGCCCGGAAATTGGACCGTTTCTGAGGTTCTGAGCATTATTGTGGGTTAACATTTTCGGACTTTAAGCTGGTGATGGCATATTGTTGGAGCGTACGGAGTGCCCGTAGCACGGGCACGGGGGGGAAATTAAAATCAATTTGGACGAGCCAAAGCGGAGAGATCCGTCATCCGTCAACTACCGAACTCTACATGCAAAATGGTAGCACTGTCATGTAGACAAATGGCAGCGTTCGTAACCGATCCTCCCCCGGAGCGTTCGCTCCGAAATCGATCGTAGAATCGTAAGGGAGCGCCCAGCGGGCAATTTGGGCAAATGTTGGGATAGTTTTGAAGGAATTATTGGTTTTATAACGTTTGCTCCTGTGTGTAATGATGTATTCAAACCAACTCCAAAGCAATTTCTTCGAACATTCCTGTTGATCTGGTCCAGATGGGAAGATCGTCGTACAGCAGTACTACGGGCTATAGGTACCTGTACGTGTGCAAGAGAAAAAACAGCACTCAAGAAAAACAGCACATCATTGACGAAACTTTTGAGGTTGTCTGGAATTTGCAACAGGAGCTCGAAACTGTCCGGAATAGGCATCAAAGTATCGTTGCAATTTCATGAGTTTTTTGAATGTTTGCTTCGATGAAGTGAGTTTAGCAGTGATTATGACGGATTAATTTTGAAGTAAGAAAATATTAGATGCGCAAAATGCCTTCAATGTCCGTATTTGAAAGCAATTAATCTGTACCAGGCATATGATATAAGGCGAGGAAAAGGAAACCTATCTTGCCTGATTTCAGAACATACAAGATCCCTTGTAGTTCTGCTCTAAACCCACCCGCCTTCGACTGCATAGACAGTCCAATCTATCGACAGATATGCTGTCCACAAATCGTGAACCAAAGGGCCATCCCAAAATGGAGACGCCTAATTGCTGTTTCTGGCTAAAAGCGGCTGAACCAAACAGTAAACCATCTCGGATAAAATTCTTCACACAAATGTTGTTGCAGCTGTAAAGCTTCGTTTGTTTTGTGTTCTTCAAATCACACGATTTTGCGCGAACAATGCATTGCTATGGATTTTGTTAGGAACAATAAAGCTCATTAGTTAATCTTTCCAAATCTGTGCTCTTTACCAGTTAGATTTCGCATTAGAATTTTTCCTATTAGAGAAAGGAAGAAAATTGGAATTTCGTATGAACAACGACCCATTTTCTCCTATTTTTGAGAATTGTGTTTCATTAAGACTTTGAGCCGTAATATTTTGAGTTTGACTTAGAGTTTGATGTCCTCCCGGCAAATGTCCACTGTGTGTGTGTGTGTGTGTGTGTGTCCCTGCCATAGGAGTCGGAGGATTTGCTATTAGCAACAGCAGCGTGACCCGGACCGCGGGACCGGCATTTTATTGTGTGATGCTTCCCGCTGCCAGCGTTCAACAAACCCCGTATGGATGGGGGGGGGGGGAGAGCATGGCAACGAGAGAGAGAGATATGATCACCGTCCTCTCCTCCCCCTACTAACGGTCGCGGTCGTTTTCGGATTGTTGGCCAGCCGTTTTGCGCAAAATTTGCAACCGTGTGGACACAACACAGCGAGAGTAGGAGAGGGTACATGTGTGTGTGTGTGCGTTGCTCTCGCATTGAACGCACTCTTTGCTGCTCTGCTGGCTGTATGCGTGCGTCTAACGATTCACGCAGCCGGCTAGAGTGCGCGCGCGCAAACACTTTTGCAGCGCGCGAGCGTGTGTGCGAGCGAGAGAGAGCGGTCCGTCTGTGTTTTTGGAGGTCATTCGTGTGTTTCCTATGGGAGATGGGGGGGGGGGGGGGGGGGGGGTGTACCCAAAAAGCGAGCAGAAGGTACAGCCAGCGGCGAGAGAGAGAGAGAGGGGTGAGGTGGCCGTGACGTTGGTCCGCCAAAAAGGTTTTTCCGTGTCGCGGGCCCAGGAAAGCAGGTGGTGGTGGCGAGCGGCCGGGGGGTTTGCGAATTTCAGCTCGCATACAACCACACGCTCATCCTCCCCCTTCCTTGGGTGGGTCCGATCAAGGGGGCTTGTTTTTTTTTTTTTTTTTGTTGGTCCGATTACGCAGCGCGCAAGAGTTTTGTGTTATTTTATTTTTGCAAATTCCGCTCCTCTCCGTTCCGCTTCCTTTTCAGTGCCTTCTCCGCTTTTGCGCTTCCAAATGCGTGCTGATTCTATCTCGCTCGCATTACGACACAGCTTGTTGTGTGTGTGTGTGTTTTATCTCGCTCTTCGCACTCACTCGCACACGGCTGTGTGTTGCGGTCGCATTCTCGCAAATGTGCAAAAATTGTGTGTGTGTGTGTGTGTGTGCGTTTTTTTGGTTTGCTGCACGCCGGGCCACTGGTTTAGGGATACTTCTAACCTCGCTTCTTTTTTTTTTTTGCAAACCACACATTCCCCGCCCTTTTCTTCCTCTTTGCCTTCTCCTTCGGGTTGGTTGGTTGGTTCGCAGTGTGTCGGTTTTCTCCCGCGGCGACCGATTAGAGTTATTGCAGCTGGAATGAATTAGATTACGTTTTGTCGTCGTCGCCCATTCTCCTCCTCCCGGTTTGACGCGGACAGACACTCGCACACCGAAGCCATAGCACAGCACCTGCGTGTTCTTGGTGTGTCACGCTCGCATCCTCCTCCCCCGCCCCTTCGTCGGCTGCCAAGGTGTGTGTGTGTGTTTGTGTGTGTGGTGCACCTTTATTATATGACGCGTGCGCGCGCGTCTACTAGCCCAGGCACACAGGGGGCATTAAAGTGTATCTCCAATGACCTCGCTTACATCTTGGGAGCAGCAGCGCGTCGGTCCAGGTGAACGGTTTTTGTAGAACCCCTCCTCCCCCCTCCCTATGCTCTTTCACCCGCGCTAGCTCATGTTTCAACCTCTGGAAAGCATTGATTGGCGCTTATTGGTCATCGCTGTCTACTTTAGGTCATTCCAGTAAAACTCCACTAGCTTCGTCGCTTTTGGCTTACTGCTTCCGCTGGCTTATCGATTACGCACTGCTTGGGACACGTCGGATGTGGCGGTGGGCTGTTTGGAGCGCACCCCTAGACTTTGGTCCGACACTGGCTATTGTTCGTCCGACTCCGGTGAAATCGGAATCACTAGTTCCGTCAGGAGTAGGAATCTGGGCGACTTTTGACGACTCTGGACGGCTGCAGAACGACTCCGGTCGACTCTGGATGACTCTGGATGACTCTGGACAACTCCGGAAGATAACTTGGATCTTGACTCTGAAAGACATTCGGACAACTTTAGATGACTCCGGACAACTTCGGATGACTACGGACGACTCCGGATGACTCTGAATGACTCCGTACGACTCCAGACGACTCCGGACAACTTCAGATGACTCCGTACAACTCCGGACAACTTCTGATGAAAGGTCCAGATGATTCCGGGCAACTTCGGATGACTACGGACGACTCCAGATGACTCCTGATGACTCTGGATGACTCTGTACAACTCTAGACGACTCCGGACGACTTCGTACGACTCAGAATAACTCCGAATAACGTCTGCGGATGATTCCGAATGACTCTCTGCTTGACTCTGGATGTCTCTGGATGACTCTAGATGACTCTGGATGTCTCTGGATGACTCTGGATGACTCCTGTTGATTCAAGATGACTCCGGGTGACGCTGGACGATTCAAGACAACTCCTGATGACTCCGGACGACTCCGGATGACTCCAGACGACTCCGAAATGTGCGGAGTCGGTTCGGAGTTGACACTGGATGTTTGCCAACTTTACCCACCACAAGTCTGATGTGTCCCTGTGACCTTAATGCGCCTGCAAACGTGCTATCCCTGCCATTGCGTGCGTTGGGTGCGTTTGCAAATTCCCTTTTGTTTTTTTAGTTTTTGCAAATTAAAGTACAAATAAAAAAAATGTCCTCCAACATGCTCTCCCGGGAAAAAAAGACCTTTTTTTTCCTTAGAAGGGGCTTGCAAGTCTCTGCTCCGCGCTTCCTCGAACGGTTTTTTTTTTTGGTACGCATTTGTGTGCGTACGTGCGTTTTTTTCTTTTCTTTTCTTTTGTGATTCCAAGTCTTCCAAGCGACGAACGGCGCCGGGTGCGCACTCGCGCACCGGTTTCTAAGCGCTTCTTCCGCGTGCGCATGGAACCTCGCTCGGTCGCTTCTGTGGATGCGTTTTTTCTTCCTCTTCTTGCTGTGTGCGTGTGTGTGTGTGTGTGTGCGCGCATAATGTCTAAATGCCCCCACCCACCCCACTCCATCATCATCACCCTTACGGTCGCGGCTGTGTGCGTGGTTGTGTGTCGCGGTTTTTTTTTGCTTCGCGTGATTGCGATTTTTTTTGTTCCACTCGTTTCTCTCTCTCTCTCTCGCACACACAGCGACACACTCGCTCTTGGTGCGACCACGGTCTCTGCGTGTGCTTTTCTTCTTCCGTCCCTATTCGTGTGCTACCCGGCTGCTGCTTCTTATTCTTTATTTGTGCGTCTGGGAGAGGCGCGCGTAATCGCGAGTTTGCGAATTTTTGCGAATTTTGTGCGTTTCGCTGCGCCGCGCTGGGTACGGTTCAAGGTTTCTTTTCCGTGTGTGTGTGTGTGTGTGTGTTTGCTTGTGTTAGCTGCGCGAAGCGAGGAAGCGCGCAGGGGAAGGCTTTGGCTAAGCGCGCGGACGATTGTTGTGTGCGCGGGGCGGGGGGGCGGGGGGGGGGGGGGGCAGACTGCCAAATTATCAACCTTCGGCGGTCCGGTTCGTCGGGCCTGTGTTGGTTGGCTTGCCTCTGCGTAACTTCCCGGGCCCGATTTTCGGCTGCCCTCGCGCGCGGTTTCCGGCGGCAGAGTATGGTGAGGCCTTTTTTTATTTCATTTTTTTAGCATTTTTTGGTTGTTGCCTTTTCTCAACTGGATTATTGTTTCTATTTCACTTTTTATCATTAAATTTCTCGCATTTGTCCTAATAGTGTCACCACACCTTTTTTCTAACAGTCCTGCTCTTGTATTCGAACATTTTTAATATTTCTTTTTTCTCTCTCTCTCTCTCTCTCTCTCTCTCTCTCTCTTCCCTTTGTTTTCCGCCAACAGGTAAGTCGCTGCACAATCCGCCACGAACCATTGTAGAACGCACATCTCCCTTAACTGTGGGTAAGCCAGCAGCCCTAACGGCAAACAAACAAACAAGGCAAAGAAATCCCAAACCATTCGCCAAAAAATTTGCCAAAATCACCAAACCCCAGGGATACGAAGGGCAGAAGGAGGGGAGGGGGCAAAGCAGCGGAAGCGCGCGCGCACACCAGGTAGAGGAATTCAAATGTTTCAAGGTCTGTCGCGGACCCCGAACCTCGCGGACCCGTAGGGGGGGGGGGGGGGGGGAGGGGGATTTATTTTTGGCAATCGCATGTCTATGCATGTGTGCGTGCGTGTGTGTGTAAATGCACACACGCATGCGAATAAAAGCGGGTTCAGTTCGTAGCCTGTGCCCCACTCCAAAATCCCTTTTCGTCCAGGATATCAAAACCTCTAATACCCAGCAGCTCCCTAGCACCAATATGCCTGCTGTGTGCGTTGCGTTAAAAGGGGTTGCGCTGTGTCGGGGCTGTGAGTTGCGAGGCAGAAAAGGAGGGGGCAAGGGGACATTGCCGAACAAAAACGGGGAAAGGGAATTGGGTAAGAAGAAAAACAATTAGGCAAACCAAAAAAAAAAAAAAAACAACAACAACCACATATAGAAAGAAGAAGAAGAAGAAGAAGAGAAAAAACGGAAAACACTCGCAAAGAAGAACCTAAAAGAGAAGGAAGCAACGGAGCAATGAAAAGGGGGAAAAAGAGGGGACACGCAAACTAAATAAGGACTAGATCTCTCTCTCTCTCTCTCTCTCTCTCTCTCTCTCTCTCTCTCTCTCTCTCTCTCTCTCTCTCTCTCTCTCTCTCTCTCTCTCTCTCTCTCTCTCTCTCTCTCTCTAACTTGCCCAGAGAACCGGTTGCCATCTGTCTTGAGATTAGGTTTCGCACAAACTTTTCTTCTTTTTTTTCAAATTTTTGCTACACGTGTTTGTGTGTGTGTGTGTGTGTGTGTGTGAGCGTTTTTTTTTTTTTTGCTGTAATTCTTCTGTGCTTCCCCCGAAAAAGAAGCACTATTCGCACACACACACCCACAGAATCTAAGGCCCTCCTTCTACTGGCTCCTGGCTGTTGCAATCGAACAATTGTCACACGAAGGGGACAGGAGGGAAGGTGTTGGTAGAGGTGTGTTGCATCACCAAACAAGAACCCAACGCCCCACACACACACACCCTACGCGAAAAAAAAAGGCAAACGGTTCCAGCTCACACGCGCTCTTATCGCGCTCTCCCTCGTCGTTTGTGCGTTCCGCTTCCCAAGGCCATGTACGCACAATTCTGCGTGTGTGGGGCCAATTGTGCGTGAAGGAACGAGAAGAAGATCCCGCCAGGCGGGCACAGACACGCACACGAAGCACTCGTTTGTTATCTCGCCCGCGCTAACCTAATGCCCGAAATGTGTCGCGCAAAGTTTGGCCTTGACCAACATTTGGCCCCCCGGTTGGAACGGTCTCCACGCCGGCCGGCGAAGGGGGGAGGATGGGCGCATGATTATCATTCCAAGCACACACACACACACACACGCACACGCCCGTGTAAAGTGCGTGTTGTGTACGCACCCATCATCCTCCATCCGATGATCGCTCGGCATTCGGACGCAAACTCGCTTCGATTGATCGCAGATGTGTGACGCTGAACGTTTGGATTTGAATTTCAAATGCTCTGAATCAGGATGGCTGAAGATGGCAACCTTTTTTTTGTTTTTTTGTTTTTGTTTTTTTTTGTTGCTCATGTTAGTGATCTGGAGTGGTTTTTGGTTGACTAAAAACTGCTTCGTTTTCCAAGCGTGTTTGCGCAGGTTCGAGCACTTTTCGAGCTCTCTTTAGAAAATCGAGTACCTGTCGAGCTCGTTCACCTTGCTATACCTTGCCCTGGAGTCATTCTGATGTTCTCATATGCTTCTAGAATGACCTCTAAGACTTTGTAGTAAATTTTGATGATCTCGTGTTACTTTTTTTTTGTGTAAACTGGTTTGAATTCTTCCTATGCTAAATAATTATTGCTACCCCACGTTCGAGCAGTGTCTCCTATTGCCGAGGGAACGCATGTAATTGCTTCTGTGAGTGTGGGGTACGTGCGTGCGTGCATGCTTTTTGTGTGCGCCGCCCGAGCGGAACGTAGCGTGGCCTCTGCTGCTGCGCCAGTGGTTTTGGGGGGGGGGGGGGGGCTCCCTGGAGCGTAATGTGTGGCTGTGTGTCGTGATGATTTGGCTGTGCCGCCGACCTTAGAGACAGAATTTGCACGGAAGAGAGAACGAGAAAAAGAGAGATAACGAAAGAGAGAGAGAGCGAGAGCAAGTGTCATCCACGCGTGTGTTAGTGTACGGCGATAAGTAGCCACGAGGTTGTGGGCACAGGGCACCGAAGCAGCAGAGGGGGAGGGGGGGGGGGAGGGGGATTTTTTCGGCGTTTGCGAATATGGATGCGAAAAGTGAAATAACCTTGACACATTAAAAAACAAGGGGCGCCCGCTTGCGCGCGCGCGATCATAGCCTCTCTCGCTCTCTCTCTCTCTCTCTCTTTCGTCCGGCGCGCCCGGGGGGTTCGTCGTGCGCATCGCCTTTTTTTTTTTTTGAGGCAAAGTTATTGCTTCTCTTCCTCCAGGTTCTGCGGGAATCGGCAGTTTGGCGATTTGTTCGGCAGCAATTGGGGGTTGTGTGATGGTTTCGTTCACTGTGCCTGGAGCATTTGGGCGCGGGAACACTTCAGGAAATCGTGATATGGTAGCGATGTAATGTCGTTAAAGCACCGTAAATCCGCAGTCTGTGCATCACTGCTCAAGGTTTGATGGCCTATATTCATGCTGGACTGTAATGGAGGTACAACAAACATTTTTGGATAACATCAACATCAAGGTCAATTGAGTAGATATTAGTGTTTCAATTCTTTTAATAAGAATCACACAAAATTGAATTCTTAATGCATGCTTCCGCTGTGATGCTAGTTTGGAGGAGAAGATGGTTCGAGCTCTTTTCGAACGCTTGTCGGCAACATTTGGAGTTCGTTTCATTTTCACTAGAGCTGTTTGCTAACATCGTTCTGATGAGTGATGTATGCTCTCTGCAGTGCATCCGCGACTCTGATCCGAACTCTGGTTATTGTTAGTCCGAACTCCGGCTAAATTGGAATCACTAATTCTGCCCGAAGTTGGAGTCGTCTGGAGTCGTCTGGAGTCGTCCGGAATCGTCCGGAGTCGTCTGGAGAAGTCTGGAGTTGTCTGGAGTCGTCTGGAGTTGTCTGGAGTTGTCTGGACCCGTCTGGAGTTGTCTGGAGTCGTCCAAAGTCGTCCGAAGTTGTTCGCAGTCAGAGTCACCAAGAGTTGGAGTCGGCCGGAGACACTTAATTTTGTGGAGTTTTTTGTTATTCTTCTTTCCGTCGATTCTGACTCTGGCTTACTCCGGCTGACTCCGAATGTCTCCGGACGACTCCCGATGACTCTAGACGACTCCGGACGACTCCGGATGACTCCGGACGACCTCGGCTCCGGACGATTCCGAATGACTCTAGACAACTCCGGATGACTCCGGAAGACTCCGGACGACTTCGGCTCCGGACGACTCCCGATGACTAGACGACTCCGGATGACTTCGGATGACTTCGGAAGAATCCGACTCCCTGTGAGCGATTCCGGGCAACTCCAGACATTTTAAAAGGGCCTAGATAATGCGGGACGCGTACACCTACCTTCCGGAGTCGGTCCTGAAATTTTCGAAGCCGGATCGGAGTCAACTCCGGATGTTTGTCTTTTACCCGGTACTAGTTCTGATATGTCAACGACGTTACATCTGTACTGTTTTTAAGGAGTTCTCAATATTCCATAGAACTTAATAGGTTGTTGGAAATATTGGAAACAGCCTACAATGCTTTTGGCGATGGAGCAGGAATATCCTTTTTGCTGTCGCAACGACAAAATTACACCCTGTCATGGAAATCGATGTAATAACGACCATCGTTTGCCGAAACGACCAGCTCCGAATCCAATCAATGTGTCAAGGTTAAAACAAAATAAAAACGAAGTAAAAAACAAAAAACAAACCACAACACCTCTCACATTAGTAACAGGTCTATCGCTTTTCGCACCGCGCACCGTTTGGTCAGTGTTTATTATTCAACAACAGCCTGCCACAGTGCGTTCTGTTTTCTCGCCCGCCCAAACCACCCTCCCCTGCCCCCCCCCCCCCCCCTCTCGCGACGCGGTATTGGGGAGTGATTTCCACGAGGTTTTCTCCACCATTCTCGGTAGAATAGGGCAGCAGGAAAGAAAGAAAACCAAACTCCAAAACGAAACATGCCAAAGGTCGTGTCATGGCACGCATCGATACTGCCAGACAGGCCACCCGCCAGACAACGAGGAAAAGTAAATTAAACAGTAAAACGCAACCGCCAAAAAAAAAAAACAACACGTCCCTCCGACTAGGAAATTCACGACCCAGTGGGGAAGGGATAGGAGCGATCGGTGACCGGCGCCAAATCATATGGCATTTGTTTACACACGCCACTCACGCACCACGCATCGTCTCGCGCCCGTGTCTCACACGCCCCCCTCGGGCCTGTCTACTATATTCCGCCACCCGGCACCACCACCGTGTGCCCTTCAGCTCGCTCTCTCTCTCTCTCCCTCTCTGCTTCTTTATCATTTTGTTTGTCCTTTTGTTTGGACACAAGCGCCGCACGTTCAAGTGAGTGCCCACGCGGTCTGTCGGCTTTGGTTCGGGTTTGTTTTTATTTTCCTACGCGCGTTTTTTGTTTTGTTTCGTTTCTCTCCCTTTCCCTCCCACCCTGTCGCTTTCCCTTACGCACAAACAACTCTGTCAGCTGTTGTTATCATTCGCACTTTTTCGCACGCATTGAGCTCTTGCGTGCGTGTGCGTGTGTGTGAGTAGTTCTGTTTCATTTCACTGTTTTCGGATGGCCGGCGAGAACCACCCCTAACCTCCCCTAAACCATTTTTTTGGGAATTAATTTCCGTGTGTGTGTGTGTGAGTGTTTATTGTTGTTTTCTTTCATTCCCGCACACGCACCTTGATGCGTAGCACTCACGCATGTTATTTCCTCGCGAACTCACCACTCACACGCATTTGCACGCTCCTTCTCGCTCCACAGCTGACAGCGGTGCGTGAGTGCTACCGGCCGATTGCCGGGTGAGAGTGGTACGCACGTGCGTGAGTGACCCAAAAGTTTTTGGGGCCCCGTGTTTCCCCTCCGCACCGGGGTGTTCGTGGGTGTCCGGGCGAAATGTTTTGGAAGCTCGTATCGTGTGCGTAACGCAAAGAGCGAACCGATTTCGCCGCTCCCCAAAATTAGACGCTTTGCTTACGCACATTTTCGGTGTGCGTGTGCGTACCAGCGAATTGCAGCCATTCAGGGGCAAAGGCGACATTCGAGAAATGGATAAATCAAAGTTCAAGGTGACAGTTTTTTTTTGTTTGCTCTGTTGCTCTTTTCCAGTGGAAATGTTCACCAAGGCAGGGTGGGAAATAAATCCTCCAAAAACCCTGTTTACTTCACGAAGGGACAAACGCTGGGATGCACACTATTGTGATTCTGAATATGCCTCTATTCCAACTGTTTTCCAACTGTCAAAGCTCGGACCGCGTGTTTGAAAACGAGTTTCGCCCGAAAGCTCTCGGAATGTTAGATTTTGTCGTTTTTTGTTTGGTTTTTGGCGATTAGAACCCACAGAAGGGGAACATTTGCCCGAAACAGTCAGTTCCACCTGTTGTTGTTGCGGCCGAAGGCCCCACGCAAAAACGGAAGCTTTTTTTCTCTCTCCAGATGAGTTACCTACTGCTTGTGTGCGTACACTCGAGCTGGGTTGAAACATTTTTGCAATAAACTGCAGCATACAATACATTCCATAAAGAATTGGAGGTATTTTTTATTTTTACATGAAATCTTACCTTAGGATGTTACGAAATGTAAAGAGAAATGATTCAAATGCATATATTTTTTGTTTTGTTTTTTAAACCCACATTGTTGCATCAACAATATCCTTTATATCTATATTTCTTCGTTTTTGTGTGTGTTCCTGTTTTTGTTTTAATGATATGCACGGGAGTTGATGGACGTCTGCGGTTACATTAGCGCGGCGTCACAACATTACAACAAACCCCTCCCAACACCCCCAGCTCAGATGATGGGTCCTTGCTGTCAGACATCAGTTAACTTCTCTGCTTACTGTCATCTATTTACTGTCTCTCTCTCTCTCGCTCTCTCTATCATACATTCGCCGCCGTCTGGTGGTTCCGGACATCCAGGACCGGGCAGGTCTCTTCCCCCGGCCACCAGTCTAGACGGTTCTCCAGCACTCGTCTCGGAGGCACTCTTCATGCATGATGGTGATGGCCGTGTGGCTCATCAAAGGAACAGGAACACACACACACACACATATGCCAAAAAAAGACACGAAATGGTTTATCCTTCCATTTGATCAGGACGACAAACCGGTGGTGTAAAGTTCAGGCTGGCGGAGGGGAGGAACGCATTTATGTTCACCTGCTACGAAAAAGGCACGCACACACACACACAGACAAAACGGAATCCTGCTGCTCCTGGTGGTGGTGCTCACGCACTCTCGAGAGTCATTCAACTTTCGTGTGCGCGGCCCCATCGTATTTTCGGTGCGGTGGTAGCGGGTGGTGACCGGGTGGTGGTGGCTGCAATGTAGACAAATAATAGACATGACTGTGGGCGTGGGGGTGGGGTGAGTAGTATCAAAAACCGTCCCAGACAGAGACCAGCCGCCGGCTCGCACGCAGAAAACCGGACGCGGGAACAGAAAGGGCTAGGAGGGGGAATGAATGGGGACTGCCAGACGCACAGTCGAAACCTCGGGACCTGTGGAATCTGTCACCCTACCCTGGGCTGGCGTTGGGGGTGGTATGGTGTGGGTGTCGTCGGCTCGAGAAAATTGTGTGTGACAATATTTTTGCCTTATTATCCGCCGCTGCCCTTGATTTTAGGATATCTAGCGAGGCGTGTGTGTGTGAGTGAGAGAGTCGTGCGTGTCTGAGTGGAGTCGGTTTTGCTCGTGTGTTTGTTTCTAGCGCGCGAGTTACATGTCTGCTCCGTCTGGGGGATCTTAAAGAGAGAGAGAGAGAGAAAGATTGCAGAAGGGAAAGATGAATTGTTATTGTATGATTACTGTTTCAGAATAATGCTTCCTTCCGTTAACCTTTTATTTTGCCAAGTAAAAAATTCAAATCCGATTATCCTCTCCAACTGTTGAAGTACTTCAAAACATAACATTTTTTTAAGGATAATATATTCACTATGAGAGTTAGTGTTTAAAAGGACATCTGAAAAGGCAAATCAACAGCCTAAACCAAAGCCCTTCTTTTGTTTTCTCTCTATTTCTCTCTATTTCTCTTTCTTTCTCTTGTTCCTCAAGTTCTTCATTTTTGTGAGGTTGCCTAGAAATTCGTTTCAAGTCGAAAATTTAAAGTTTGAGTCTGCTTGCGATTTCTGGATATCTTTTAGAATGTTACTTTGGTATCTTCAGCATATCACCTGGATGTCTGCTGGGTATCTTCTCGATGTCCTCTGGATATCTTCTGGATATGTTTTGGATGTCTTCTGGATAGCCTCTTGATGTCTTTGTATATCTTCTGGATGTCTATTCGGGATAGCTTCAGAATGTCGTCTGGATATTTCCTGGATATCTTCCCTGGATGTCTTCTGGATAGCTTCTTTATTTATTTGGATATCTCCTGGATGCCTACTGGGTATCTTCAGAATGTCCTCTAGATATCTTCCTGAGATCTTCCCTGGATTATTGCATTGGTATCTTCTGTTCAGCCTTCTAAAACATCTTCTGTTAAATCTAACGCTGGACCGACAAAGAGGTAATACTAGTGGTAACGTAAAGTTGTTGCCGCTACTTAAATCTTATGCAAGGAACCTCGCACCGTCAGATTACAACGAAAAACAAAAAAAACATAAACCTAATGCGCTCTATTAGTAACATCGTTGGTGGTCCACGGGTTGGCTGTGTGCATCGTTGGTGGTCTGCTCCATCTGCCCCTCCTCCTGCCTCCCCCCCCCCCCCGTCACTATGTCAATGACAAGCAGACTTACACACATACACACTCACAAAGATTACAGCATCGCAGCAAATGCTGTCTTATATATGTATATATATATATCCTTCCAAGATCTTAGTCCTGGCTCGAACACACAGACTTACTCTCTCTCTCTCTCTCGCGCGCGCTTTATTGCTCTCCATGTGTCTGGTGTCGATGACACTTTTGGCGGTCGTCGACGCCGTCCCCGTTGCCACCATATCTTGCTGGTGGGGGCCTATATGACCAAAAGGGGGCGGTGTAGGCAGGAGCGGTAAGATTCGCTCAAGTATGGCTGGTGCGTCCTGGTCCACAGTACCAACACCACTCCACAAAACCGCTCCACAGGATAAGACCACCTCTGCTTGTGTGTGTGCGTGTGCGGAGCAGTAAAAGAAGTTTTATCTGTCGTGTCTGGAAGGAGGGAAACGGACGGACGGACGACGCGGCATCGTGAACGAGACACGGACAGGGCGGGGGAATGACAGACTTTCCATTTCGTCTGCACTTTCTTTGAGCCTCCCACTCCCCTCCTCGCCCGATTCTCCCTTTTGCTGGCTCAACACAACCACACGCAATCAGCCACGGCAGCGTCGTCGTTCCTTTTTCTTCTTCGGATTTTCGTCCACTTGCGTTGTTGTTGTTGTTGGTTTGTTTCTTCTTCCTGGGCATTGTTGCAGGGTTTGCTTTTTGTTTGCAGCGTCTGCATTTGCTATTCGCTGCCATAAAACACACACACACACCAGGACGAAGTAATCATAAATCCACCCCCCCCCCCCTCCCACCCAACAAAAACACCACCACCCACGGTTGGAAAACCCTCGAAGACGACGGAGCGAGGATGTGTGTGTCCATTTGTCCCCGAGTTTGGCCTTTGTATCCATTTTTTTTGTTTGTTTCCGTTTTGTCCTTTCAATGCCTCTTTGTGTGTGCACGCACCCTTCACCGTCACCCCTTCACTACCCTCCCCCAGAAACACACACGCACACACAAAGCGTTGTGTATAATAAGGTGTGATAAAGTAGGGACTGAAAGTAGTGATGGAGGGGGGGGGGAGGTGGTAGTACACGCTTACACGCACTGTCTAGCCAGTTTTCCCCCCTCCCAGATTTCACCCCCTTGTTGTTGTACCCGTTTTTACCGCCCCGGGTTTTTGGTTTTATTTCGTACGCAGTTTTATGCCCGTTTCATGTTTCACTTTTTGAGGTTAGAGGTGCCAAGCGGGGAAGGGAAGGCGCCCGGGCAAGAAGTGTGCACTGCTTTGAACTTGACTTCCAGTGAACCCTTTTCTCGGTACCGTATCGCTGACACTTTCGCTCTCTCTCTATCTCTCTCTTTTTCTTCTGTTTTTTTTCTCTTTTTTTTTGGTTCGATTCTGTCGTCAGCATGCCGCCTCGACGGCAAACCTCCAAAACAACACCCTAAAATACACACAGACACACGCACAACCATTCTACCTTGCCTTGCCCTACGCCGCCCAGCCATGACCTTCTCAAGTGTCTCGGACGAACAACAACAACAACAACAACAACAACGAAAAGACGGCTAGACGGCCAGACGGCGTCGTCCCCAAAATTGCAACTGCTGAATGAATAGGCTGGACTGAGAGGGTGGTTTTTTGCTCTTCATTTTTGTTTGTTTGTTCCTTTATTACACTACTTACCGTAAATGAGTTGCGTGCATGCGTGCGTTTGTATGTGTGCGTACAATGCGTCTAGCCTCCTCAGTTGCGCTTCCTTTCACCTTCCCAGACCGCAGTCACTGGAGCGCACCCATTGCGTGCCGACGCTTTCGGGGGGTTTTGTGATTGTTCCCTTCTATTTTATTGCACGCCTCGTGATGCAGCACTATGCGATACCGGCCAGCCAGCCAGCCAGACCAGAGCCTGTCCCTCAAACAATTTCCATTTCCCTGCCAAATGTGCACAAGTCGTCAACGCCAAGATGAACCTAGGGAAGGGGAAAAAAACGGCTCAGTAATTCTTACGCACTTTTGTTTTTAATGGAATAAACGTATTAAATTGTATTTTGCTGAAGGGCAACAGTTACTGTGGAGAAAAGGGAAAGTTCGTTTCTCTGTGTAAAGGTCCGTTCCTTTGGAATTTGTGTTGAATTATTGCCAAATCTGAAGTAAACGAAGGCCTAAGTTCAGAACAGTTATAAAAATTACAACGACAGCTGGTCAGTTCTTCACTGAGGCATTATGACCCTTGATAAGAGAAGCAATTCATTGGTTTTGGCATAATATTGCTTGATTGATTTATTTATTTATTTCTCATCATGGTAGTATGATTCATGGCAATTCTAAAGAAATTTCCATTTTGCTCTTCCCCCGGACCTTGTAACGGACTGTAATTTTAATGTTAATAACCTGTTGAACACAAGAACGTACCTGTCAAAACTGTTGCACGATTGTATAGTGTGCTCCAATACCTTCAAATAATTATGAAAAAGATCCATATAGCACTACTGATGCACCTGATTGAAAATAAAACTAGATGGCCGAATGCTAAGCCAGTCTCGTGGTACATGTTACCTTGGTATCTTCAGAATATCATCTAGATGTCTTCTGGGTATCTTCTGGATGTCCTCTGGATATCTTTTCGATGTCTTCTGGATAGCCTCTTGATATGTTTTGATATCTTCTGGATGTCTATTCGGGGTATCTTCAGAATGTCGTCTGGATATTTCCTGGATATCTTCCCTGGATGTCTCCTGAGTATCTTCTCGATGTCCTTTGGATATCTTCTGGATATCTTTTGGATATATTCTGGATAGCCCCTTGGTATCTTTGTATGTCTATTCAGGGTATCTTCAGAATGTCGTCTCGATATTTCCTGGATATCTTCTCTGGATGTCTTCTGGATAGCTTCTTGATGTATTTGGATATCTCTTGGATGCCCACTGGGTATCTTCAGAATGTCCTCTAGATATCTCCATGAGATCTTCCCTACATTATTGCAAGCCAAGCCCACAAGTAAAGAGTGGTACACGCAGGCCTTGACCGACAACAGTTGTTAAGCCAAAAAGAAAAGAAGAAGACCGAATGCTATCTGAGCAGGTCTTTTAGGTGGGGCAGGTCTGCGCTAGTAAACTGCTTGAAAAATACACTGACCCGAACCGCTCGATTTGGGCGTTAAAATTCTGACAACTGAATCAATCGATTGCGTACTATTTATGGTTTCTTTAATAGTTTTTCTTTTTTAGTGGTGGTGTGTATGAGACACCCCGTTAAAAGGTAACTTAGGTGTCTCCTTTTTAGGCTTAGTAGATGAGTCAATACGAGCACAATTAGTATTGTTTGCCGAATATATTCTAATATTGTTTGTTGTTTTTCAAACTGAATGCCATAAGATGAATCTAGGATTTGGTTTTGCTCAAAACACAAATATTGTAATACTTACTCGAATACTGCTCGCACGTTCTATGTGAACTGCTCGATTGTAGGAGTAAAAAAGCCGCCCGCCAAACTATGACAAAATTGATTTATTTTATTTTTTTATTTTTTTATCAAGTGAAATAAACCAAAACTGGGGAAATTCTTCAAAAATCACAGTAACTGTGTTTGTTGTTGTTGTTGTTGCAATCACAGGTTGTGTGTTTGTGTTTTTGTTTAGCTGTTTCTGTGGCCGTGCAGCGACTGTAGTTCATTATCAGCAAAGTGTTTTGATATGTGCATATGCTGCTCTCTTTCTCTCGCTCTCTCTCTCTCTCTCTCTCGCTTTACTTGTGTTTCTAAGCAAGTCAAAAGAAAAGAAAGAAAAACACACCCCGAACAGATAGTTAGCGGCGCTAGAGGAAGAAGTCCGGCCAAGGAAAGGGGTTTAAAGTTTGCTTTTCATTATCAAAGTCAGGGCCAACCCAACACACACACACACATACACTAGATGCGTGTATGTGTGAGGAGGCAAATAGCATGCAGTCAAAGGGAAAGAATCAAACACACTCTCTCTCTCACACCCTCGTAGCCGACACCGGATGGATTATCTCATTCGGCAATCTCAACACATTCTTTTGCCGGGCTCCTTTCGCTGTGTCGACGGTTTTTCTTTTTCACTTTTCACTTGTCACCCAGCATCTCGTGCGTAAGAGAGGCCGCGTGAGAGGCTTAGGAAAGTGTTTGTTTTGTTGCGTTCTTTTCGCGAGCAACTTGCATTTGCTCACCTTGCTTTAACTATTTCATTTGTTGAATTATAAAACCATTTGCACGGCTGAATGATTGTTGTGTTTTTGTACCTTAAAGTTGGTTTGATGTTTGCGTGGACCGTTATTATTTTTTTTTTTATGTTTGCTACACACCCACCATATGCAGCATCGCAAGGGTTTATGACTGTGCTTACTCACACTGTTTTCGTTCCTTCTTTCCTACAAAACACATCCCGTAACGGAAAATGGTTTTATTTTATTTTCTAAAGCAATTCAATGTTTGAAGTTGGGGCCTTCAAAGGTTTGCTTCGCTTGATCGGCCCCCAACCAAACCAAACCCACAGTGCAGTACATGCTTTTCTTTCTCGTTCGGCCCACTGCTGTTGTCCATGTCTTGGGAAAGCCTTTCCGTTTTTCGGCCAAACAACAACAACAACAACAAAAAACCCCACGTGGGATCAAAGCGCAGCAGCATAAAGCATGGGAAGAAAGGTGCGATAGTGGGACGCCGGAAGGGAAGAAACACATTCCCTCACGGCACAAGCACTCTTCCATTCGCCCCCCCCCCCACCCCCCTCATTGCAGTGGTCACACAAACCGCACCAGCACAAGTGTACACAAATTGCATTTGCAGTAGGCGCGCGACACCTCCTCTCTCGCCGAATGTGCGTTTTCTTGTGCACGTTTCCGTTTGGTGCGAGAAGCGAGAAGAAGTGTCTTTGCGGTGTGATCTCTTTGCGTGTGTGTGTGTGTGTGTGTGTGTACGTGGAAAGGCTTGGCAAAAGCAAAAAAAAAAAAAAACGAGGGGCGATACGGCCACACAGCAATCACGGCGCTGATGATGATGATGGTGATTGAGCTGTACGTGTGTTTTGCAACGCATGAAATTACCAGCCCAAGAGCCCAGCCTCTCTCCGCCCCACCATCGCACCTGATACGGCGGTAACCATGCTTTAGAAGCAAAAGAAAAGAGAAAAGAAAAGCTGAAGAAATCAGAAAACGGAAAGCAAAACAAAAAAAAACCTACCAAGAGTGTGTGTGTGTGTGTGCGTGGTGGAAAAGATTAAGGAAAATGGAACGCGTGCAACAACAACAAAAAAGTAAGAAAAAAAAAAACGACAAAACGACAAAGCGCATAAGAAAAGACAAAAAAAAAGACATTACGCGCTACACAAAACGGTGCACCGGGTGGGGGAAGAGTGGAAAAGTGGGAAGTAAAAGTACGCAAGGAGCAAGTACAGAGTGAGATAGAAACAAGTAAAGAAAAAAAAAAACCAAACGATAGAGAGAGAGAGAGAGAGAACAAGCAAACAAAAAAAAAGAAAGGAAAAAGGGTGGTTAAGAGAAGAACCAAAAACAACAACGAACAAAGAAGAAGAGAAAAAAACGGAAAGAAGGGAAACACACTAATAATAATGATATTAAGTAATGGATGCACAGTAACGAATTAAGGTAAAGCATGCTTCTCTACCTCTCCCCCCCCCCCCCTCTGTCCATGTCCGTGTCCTTCATCCCCTTCCCACCGCGGGCGAGAGGTGTCTGTGGATGCCGGTCCAGTGCACTTTTCTGCTGCGTTTTTCGGGATGCACATTTGCAGTGACGGCTAAAATAGAGCGAGAGAGAGAGAGAAAGAGAAGGGGACATGGGTGGGAGGGTCTCTTCTACACCAGATTTTTCAATTATTGCGTGCGCTCGCATTTTCTTCTCCTTCTCCTCTCCGCCCCGGGTTCGGGTTCAGTCTGCATCGTGCGTGCATCTTGCATACGTTTCTTCTCTGTCCTTTTCACTTTTTGCCTTTATTCTTTGTTTTTTTTTTCATTGAACGCAGTTAGTTGCGTGTGCGGTTTTGAGTGTGTGTGTGTTTCCAGGCAAAAACAAAAAAAAAATGATTCGTCTGTGGTTTTTGTGCTGGCTCGGGGTTTTTTTCACACTGCAATTGTACATTATTGGAAATATTGAAAAAAACATATTTCGTACGTTGATTCCAATGTGTTTTTGCTCTTATTGTGATTTACTTAGGTTAGACATATTTTAACGAATTCTAATTGTATCGCAAATCTTTCCAATAGAGCTACGAAACAAGAATATAGCAGCCACGACTACGAACATCTATTTTAGCCATAGAGACGGTAGGCAAAAAGTCGAACAGTCGTTAAAAAAAAAGTCGTCAATTCGTACCGCGAACGGAGACGTTCATTGCACTTGCAATAATAGCTATCCCATGAGTCAGCAGACAAAATTTGACACCTTTATCAGTCGTGCTCTAAACTATGATGGCCGATAAAGTGAAGCATCTTCGTTTAGAAGCGTGCGCGATCAAAGAACGGCACCCCGTAGCGTCTAAACATGGACACCACCGTGCGGCAGTTTGTGGACGGTCGTTTTTAAACCTGTTGGCACTATTAGACAACAATTGGATTAGAACAATTAGAGCATCGACAGAAAGCCCAGTTCCGAACGCCCGACGACCTTGAGCGACTTTCAGGTTCCAATAGAAACCGAGCAACCAAGTCCGTTGTGTGTTGTCTGCGAAAACTGTGTAGCAATTGATAAAAATCAGATATAGATCCTAAAAGCATGCCTACATCGCATGTCTTCGTTCGTCATGGCGGAAAATTATGGATAGCTGACGAAAGGCAGCTCGCTAGTAGGTCGTCGATTTATTATTTGCTAGTAAGCTTGAATGATTACCTGCCAACAGATGTGCATAGAAAGAGCCTAAAGATTCCAAAGATTTCCAAAGATTTGACAGCCAATTTTAATTTGGGAGATGATGGTCCCTTAACATGTTTTTTATTGAATTTCTTCATATCCAGTTTTTTGCATAATTGCCATGATGTACTAGTATCAAATAAAAATGTGTCTTGCCCCAAGTAGTAGGACCTGATACGCCACGGTAAATAAATAGTTTCCGTCGGTTAGTTCACCGCCGGAAGCATACTTTAGCAGTTTTGCTTCAAACCAACTCCAAAGTAATATCTTTGATAACTCCTCTTAATCTGGTTCACAGATGCTTCGAAGTACATAGTAGAAGTAGTTATCAGCGTGATATAACAACAGTGTTTTACCATATTGTGCTCTTAATTTCATTAAAACGCGCTTTTTTTTAATGCTGTCCGGAATTAGAAGCAAATGCCTGGATACAGGGAAGACCGTCTATTCGCGTAGCAGTACTTCGGTTATATGCACCTATGTGTGTAAGAAAAAAAACCCAAACTCCATTGTAATACCGTCGTCCTGTCGGTCTAGGAGGACACCGACACTCAGAATTGGATGTTCGAAACCTTGCAAGAAGTTACGTTTCTTACAAACTCAAATAAGTGTAGTGCGTGTGTATGAATGTGAACATTTTAGACGAATCTTTTGAGGCTATCTGGAATTTCAAACATGAGCTCGAAGCTATCCGGAATATTGATCAAAATATCGTTGCAAATACATGAGTTTTTGCAAAGTTTGGGGTAAAAATTATTGCAGATCTTTTTTCTTCTCTCAAATCAAGAAGGTTTGCTACAGTGAAGTGAAGTATGCAGAAAGGTATGGCCAATGACATTAGACTAAGTAAGAAAATATTGCAATGCGGTACTAAATAGGGTTTTTTATCATTCCAATTGGAATAATTCAAGCGACCGGGCGATACCAATTCGAATATCTTCTACATTTGTTTTTGGCCATTTGAGGCGATTTGGAGGTGTGTCATATACTAAAGAAAGCAATTTGTACTAAAAATGTGCAACAACAAAAAGGAAGATTTGCTTTCGGCTCTATTTAGCTGCGGCTACGACCATGCGTTCCAATGTAAAGACCGGAAAAGGGAACGTAAAAAAACACTAACTAAAACCAATATGCGTGCGTGTGATGTGATGTGTGTGTGTGTGCATTAATTGTTGTTGCGTGACACACAAAAAAAAACCCATGAAGCACACGAGCAGCGACTGTGCCCCATCACCACATGGTTTTATGATGCAACGGCCAGATCGTTTCGGCGACAGAGAAAGAGAGAGAGAGAGTGTGTGTGTGTGTGTGTGTGTCATCGGTTCTAAACACACACGCTTATCTCTTTGGGTGCAGTAGCAGCAAAAGTGCAGCCTCTGACGGTGATATGGTGTTTGAATGTGTGCAGCAACAGCAGTTAAAAAAAAACAGAAAGAAAGAAGAAGCGAATGTAGTTTCGATCGGTCTAACTCTGAAAGCTGCGCGCGCACGATAGAAGAAGAAGAGGTGATAAGCGCGCGAGCGGTTGCTGGGGGGGGGGGGGGGAGCTGAGGAAGAGGAGGGGGGTCCCTCTCCCCAGTGGCGGCACCCCTTTCGCAGAGGAGGAGCATCTAACAACGAAAAAGGGTTGAACGAGTTGCAAGGAAATGCAAGCGGAGAGCGAGAGAGAGAGAGAGAGTGGGGGGCAACTGCACACCAAGCGCGCGTGTGTCGTAATCGCGTGTGCACCCTGTGTGTGTGTGTGTGTGTTATGTGTTCGTTGGCCAAGAAGAGGAGCCAACAGAACGGGTGGGGGTGGCTGGGTGGTGGCGCTGGGAGGCGGTTTCTCGCTTGACGACGATTAATTGTCAATGTCAGTGTCAAGTACGCACACGGCCGGCCGAGTGCGCCGCTCTTCGTATGCGCGCACTGTGTGTGCGCACCGCTGCCAAGTGGTGGGATGAGGAAGGAGGAGGTAGGAGGGGGGGGATGGGGGGGCGTTTGCTTGCAGCCAGCTGCAATCGGCGCAATTGTAATTCGCCGTTTTGCCCTACATGTGTGTGTGTGTGTGTGTGTGTGTGTGTGTATTTGCAACACACACAATATTCATGAGGCCCTTCCCTTCTCCACCCTCTACCCGCCACCTCCCCCTCCACCCCTTCCATATGTTGGACACGACTCTATGTGCGTGTGTGTTTGCGTGTGACGGAGATGTGGGCGATATTTTCGGGGCGCTGTGGCGGGGGTGGAGGGGCAGGAGAAGGTCGCGCTAGTTTCGCACCCAGAGATGCAAAAGATGCGTCAAGTGTGTGTGTGTGTGTGGCCGTTGGAAACAGTGGAGCAACACACAAAACAAAACAAAAACGCTTTGAATGCGCGCGCACAGTTTTAGTTCTTATCTCTTCTCTTCCGGTTTATTCACCCCCCCGGTTCGGTTTTTCGTGCGCACAAAGTTAGGCTTAGATACTATACCCCCCCCCCCTCCCCCCCGCCCTCACTACCTTCAATTTGTATTGTTTTTTTTTTTTGATAAATAAGTTTTTGATAAAATTGAGTCATGTTTTCGAAAATTTTGCATTTTTGTGCGTTTGGCGCAGACGCGCGGCGGCGCATGCTGGCGGGATGCACATCATCTTCTCTACGCACACACACACACACGCGCGGGCGACCGACAGAGATCCCCCAACCCCCCCTTTGCTCACGTTCCATTTTAGTGTCTCCAAACCGTGTGGATGTGTGGGTGGATGCAGGGGGCGGTTGCTGTTGCTGTGTGCGCTCTCTTACCATGCTGTGTGTGTGTGTGTGTGTACGTGCGCTTCCGTTAATTTTCATCACACTTTTGCATTCACGGGCCATCACCTTCGTGGCGTTTCTTCCTCAACCACCTCCCCCCCCCCCCCTCCCCCCTTGATCGTAGTGGTAAAAGTGGCTTAGATTTCGCTCCAGCTGTGTGTGTGTGTGTGTGGAAAACGCAAAATTCCTTTCGCGCGTTGTGGGGGATGAAGGATGATGGAGTGCTTGTCGGTCTTGACAGCGGGAAAATAGAAAATTGCACTAAAAATTTAAATTTAACACCACCCCCCCCCCCCCCACCCCCGGGGGGCTGGGTACTCTGCAGCATTCCCGTGTCCCCAGAGATGTCGGATGCTTGAGCCGCAAAATATTCATCTCGTTTTTGTTTGTTTGTTTGTTTGTTTTTTTTTTCTTCTGCATCAAACCTTCTGCCGTATACCTGTCGTAAAGTGATGTAGGGGAAGGCGGAGCAAAATGGCATTCCTGGCTTTCAGGATTCGTTGCTGTGTTTAAGTTATTCTGACGAGCAATCGGTGCGCTAACGTCTTATTTATGGGAAACAAAATAGGTTGACGCTTTATTACAGGCTTTTCCAGGAGTGCTCACAGCTGTGGGACACTTTATTGACTCTTTCTTCGCTGAAATGAACTTAATATAATCGGAATTAGACTCAGTAGCACTCTTGTTGGACAAATCCAATAGGAATCCAATCGAAAACGATCCGTGCCGATGGAAATTAATTTCACCCGTTCTGTCAAATGGAGCTTTTTTGATTCAGAAATTAGTTGTTTAAACAATATGGAACGAGACCATCTGGTCAACATACACTTTTGCTCTAGATTCTACCACCTGTTCTATTTAGTGTACCTTGGGATAAATGCAAACACAACCTTGCTGAGGCATTTTTCGAGCAGGTACTCGAATCTTATTCAAGCTGTTAGGCTGAAAATCGCAGGCTAGTGTTGTGTGTGTTTTTGTACGGAGTACGGAGACATGATTTCAGCCGCCAACTGTCAAACTCCATGTAATCAATTAATTTTGTCTTTCATGAAAAGTCAAAACTTATCACACTAAAAGGGACAAAATGGACCACACCATCGGACTTTTAGGTTTTGGTTTAAGCTGTTGCATCTAGGAAGAATGGTAGTGGTAGAGATTGTTGAAGTTTTGAAGCATTTGGACCAGTTGGCACTGATGTTATTGATCATTTTCTCGAGCGCCGCGTTTCTGTGAAAAAAATCCGGGACAATCAAAGTTAGGTTCTTGCGTTTTTTTATAAAACTGGGATGTTTTTTTTTACGTCAGCCAAATATCACGTTATTCAGCTAAAATATTTGTGATATATAGTTAATTTGAGTAAAATTCAGTAATTTTATACACTTAACTACTTATTTGATACAATGCCGATAATCATTTGATAATAAATTTTTAGCAATAATGATATTTATTTTGCATTTTTCAATTGGTGGAGATAATTGTACCGATTTGACAAATGAACTGTCAAAATTAAAAGTTCGCGTAACTCAGGGTAAGACTGTATATTTTTCCCAACTGAAGCAATGTAAAAAATATAACTTTAAAAACATTACATTGAATTGAAATTGAACTGGCTTTTTTCGCGTTGATCATAGATAAATGTCATGTGCCGGGATATACATTCTTTTTTTTTTTGCTCTCTAATATTTGCTAAACTCTTACGAAAGCTTATTTTCGAAACGGGCTTAATAGCAATGTGTGCCTCAAACATTGTTATTGATTTTTATTTTAAATCAACAAAAGCCATTTTTAACGTGTTAATTTTTTTCCAAAAATGCCAGTAACCATTTCGCCCCACCATTCCCGTAGGCACTTACGCTTGTTTTTTTTGCTAATAAGATTAATAATATAATTTGTTTCTGTTTTTTGCCTAATAAGAAAAAAAAACTCTTATTACATTTCTCGTTTTACCTTTTGCCCCAGGTAAGCAAATACTTCAAAAACAACAAGAAAACCCACACGCACTCACCAAAGCCCGTTTTGCGTTTTTGCTTATTGGTGCGTCTTTCGTCACGCCGCCGTCGCCGCCACCGTCGTCGTCGTGTCGTTTCGGTGTTTTATGATCGATTACAGTTACACCTCGGGTTCTCGTGTTCCATTTTTCCATCACTCCACTGTGTGTGTGTGTGTGTGCGTGTGCATTTTTCTTTAAATTTTATTTGTACTGTTCGCATTAATGGAGCCCTCTGAGCCCTTTCTTATCGCGTGACCCTCCCCCCGGGCTAACGGTAAAAGTGCAATCGATCGACGAATTCTTCCGAGAAAAAAGTAAAATAAAATAAACCTCTCCCTCATGCCTCTGTACACTACTTGGAAAAAGCGTTAGCGGGTAAAGTTGTGGTCTGTGCACATCAGCAATTTAGGAGTTCTATTTCACCGTTCACCCGGCAGCAGTGTTGGCGGACGAAAAGGCCGTTGACACAGTGGACCGAGGGGAATGGTTGGACAACCTGACATCACAACTCAGACGGGCGAAATCAAGCAGTTCAAACTTTTTTGTGGACTCGCCCTGGACGGCCGTAGCATGGACGGAGGAATTATTAGTTCGCACGTTTGTATTTCGGTCCGTGTACTGTTCGCTTGGGCCCTGAAACAGGATAGGACCTTGCCGCCAAAAAAACAAAACCGCTCATGGAAGGGAAAAGGGGGATGATCGTGTGCCATGAGGGGAGGGGGAGGTGAGCTAGTTGCTCACTTATAAATAAATACCGTCAATACCGCTGCCAAAAACCGTTCGCAATGCCGTGTGATGGGCGGCACGGTAGCGTCTAGTTTATTTAGATGTTTGTTTTTGGAATGTGCAATTTTCAACTTCCCCAAAACCTTTTGTAAGCTGGTTGCGCTGCGCTGCTGCAGGTGTACTATACCCAGGAATCCAATCAAGGAGTGCCGCGATGGTGGGAACTGAACCGGTACAGGGACCTTATAATTAGACGCGTGTTGATTCATCTCCAAAACATACACACACACACACACACACACACACACACACACACACACACAACGAACACTTGGAAATCGTTACTTGACGATGGCATGTTGGATTTTTTTGGAAATGTCACCTGCTTTTAGAGAGACCGCATTCTACCCCGCGATAGTAGCTGTCTGCGACTCGGTGCTCTTCTTCGCCCTCGGTTGCGTAACGACACGGCCATTGCATCATCAGCTGAGACGGCGAAGGTCCATCAATTCCAATACACCGCGTACCCTACCTCTGGCCTGTGCGCGCGCGAAACCCCTCAGAGGAGAGACGTGGCGCACAGTGTGTGTGTGTGTGGAGGGGAGGGGGGGGGGGGGTGCACATTATCGCGCATACACACAGGTTCTGCATCTGCTGGGACTGGGTGAGAAGGGACGCGCGCGCAAAGGGAACGGACACAATCGACACCAAATGCACTCGGGAGAGCGAGAGCGACGAGAACTCAACGCAGCGCACTGGGGGGGACATCATCGCGTACATTCTAGCCGCCGGGGGTTGGGTTTGTTGTGTGCCAAAAACGTGGGACCCGTCGGTATGTGTGTGTATATTTGCTAAATTTGCTGCCACGGGACACTTTTTTTTGGCCATTGTACGCAGTAAGTTGGGTGCCAAAATATTGGACAAGAGGCTGTAATTTTTGGTGCAAAATGCGCATCGCGTGCGGGATATTGCAGACTTCTTCACGATGAGGAGATCCCATTAGCATGGGTAGTGTATGTGTAGCAAGAGGGAATATCTCTCTAAACACTTCAGAAGATCACAGCGCTTTGAGGGTGATCTTGGACATTGACCATTCACACCATGATCCAAGATGCAAAGCGAAGACGAACAGTGCTTCCAAACATCCTCTCCAAGACTTCTCCAAGATTTAATAGGATACTCAATCAGATGCTTTAGGAACCTCCCAATGTCTGGACGGTGCATCCACGGAGATCAAACCCTGGCTGGAGATCTTGACACCTCTCGACTTGGGCAAAGTTTCGCGAGCAGCTCCCTAGTCCCTGGGGACGGTGTGTGTCGTCGTCGTCGTCGTGTACGCGGTGCAGGACGCGATAAGAATTCGCGCCCCGAGACCTGCTTATCTCGCCCGAATGCGCGCGCACACACCGGACTCTACCTCTTTCTCTCTCTCTCTGTCTTGCCTTTTCTCGCCATACACCACACTAGTGGTGTGCTCTCTGGAGCTCATCCACGACTCCGAACCCCCGACTCAGGGCATTGTTAGTGCGATTCTGACTTCGGCAAAATTGGAACCACTAGTTCAACCCGGATTCCGGATGACTCCTCCGGGCGACTCCAGACGACACCAGGCGACTCCGGACGATTCCAAACGGCTTCGGATAATGCTGGACGGCGGGGGACCACCTTCCGAAGTCAGTTCCGAAGTCAGTTCCGAGTCGCATCGGAGCCGACGCTAGAATTTTGTCTACTGTTACCCCCATCACTACACCACACCGACATTGCCGCAGATTCGCTGAGTTGCATACACATTCCCATCGATTGGGGAGGGCCCCAACCGAGAACTAGCAAACCTTATCGCGAGTTGCACCCCGCCTCGCAACTACCGCGCGTGTGTGTGTGTGTTCTCACTGCTTGTAAAAAAAAAGCGTGTGTGCATTATATATCCTGCAGCGGAACTCCCGGGCGAAACGGGACGGTTGTGTTGTGCAAATTGTGTGCATTATCGCGCGTACTTGGTTTGCCCGGTGGGGTTTGCTGCACGTTGCACGAGGTGTGTGTGTGTGTGTGTGTGTTCATGTTTTTTTTTGGCTCATTTAGATCGGGAGCTCTGGAGATCGTTAGAGATATCGGCTCATTCGTTGTTGTGTTCGGAGCAGGCAAAAATTAAACAAAATCTATCTTTGGAACACCCTCTCCCAGGTTTGTTCGGAGAGGTCGTTGCACTCACATGGAAGATGTGGAACAGGAGGGAGGGAAGGGTAGGATATGCAATCGCTGTCACTGAAGCTTACCCGCAACTGCAACACAAGATAACACAATCACTGCGAAGGTGTGGGAGGCCACAGTTGTTGTTTGGGAAAGGGTCGTCACCACGGATTTTAATGTCCAAATATTTTTGGGAACAAACGCTCTTATCGCTATCTCGCGGGTAGTACCGGGTTTTCTTACCTTTGGTGCTCAAACCTTTCCAGGCTGTTGTTTTTTTTTTCTTCAGATGCATTGCAAACCTTTTCTTGAAGATGTTACTGGACTGTTTTTGGATATCATATCTGGTTATCTGGATCAACGTATAACGCATGCCTTCAGTGTGTCTTGGTCATCTCTCAGACTTGCGATGCGACTTCATGGAATTACTTGAGGGACAATCGTTTTGAAAGCCAACTCTTGTTGTTCCTCTTAGGTGCAATATTGATTCCAAAGCTATTCCTGCTCCTCTACTCCTCAAGAGGCACTGTAGCAGATGAGATATTGGGATCCACATTCACAAGTTGTTGGAGATGATTTTGATGTACACCAATTCTTTGTACAAAAATCATCTTGGGTCGAACTTCCGGAGCTGGAACATTAACTTAAGCCATGGACATTCTCAGTCTAACCGTGCTGAAAATCGTACACAAGCCACCGCAGAGAGGCACCCGGCACATTCGCACCACTTCGGCTGAGCGGATGGGCGGAGGCCACAAACCAGTGGATTTCCTTCCGGCCCGGACGGACGACGCCATTTATACCGCGTACGCACGCAGAACACGCACGGAACCAAACGATGTGGCACACGGAACTGCTGGCCCTTCGTGGGCAGGGGGGGGGGGGGGAGGGGGGAGGGCTAACGTAGTATAATCCAACTGTGCGCACAGTGGAACCGCACAGTGGTTTGTGGAGCGGGAATCATGCGACATGCGTCTGCCGCCCCTGAGCGTTCCTCCGTATGCAAGTGAAGCCGCCGCGGCTCGCCCGTTTCCGTCGGGCGGTTGGCGCACGCAACAACAAAAAAAAACACACGTGAGGAAGAGAGAGAGAGAGAGCGGGAAAAGGAGAGGGAGTCACCCATCACTACCCCTTGAGTCGCACCGCGCGCCCCACCACGGTTCTTTGCTGTCGCTAAAGGACGGTTGGCGAGGAGGTTCGGTCTCTTTACGTGCAATTACGGCACGCGTGCATCTTATGCGCACACGTTGCGTGTGTGCACACATTTGCCTTCTCTTTGCCCCCCCCCCCCTCTCTCCCCGTCAGTTCCATCCCGTCTCATTCGCTGGCAAACTTTGGCTAATTAGAATGCGTTCCGGCGGCGACTTCCTCATTTCGCTTGCATCGGGTAAAGGGGGATTGCGTTTTTTTTTTTGGGCTACCCCTTCCCACTCCCGAATGCGCTCATGATTTGTGAGAGCCGTACAGAAAACAAACCAAAAAAAAAAAAAACAGAAAACCCCCTTCATCCGGAAGTGCGCCCAGCGGCGGGTGGCGGCAGTGCGCGGAGGGACGGCTTGTGTGCACCTTCCTTCCCAGTGCTGGCTGCTTTGTTTGAGGCTTGAGGTTTTATGTGTGCGCACGCCATCCACAAGTGCATTACTCATCCCCGTGCCGAACGTTTGTGGCGAAGCGCAAAACTGCAACAATCAAAACATCAGCAAATAATCATAAAACAAAAAAAAACTCACACAACACCAAAATGATTCACTAAGACGGACCCCCGTACGTACCCCAATGATCGAAAGTCAAATCGGGGAAAACCTGTTCCTTCACATTGCACTTCCCCATGTGCCGCATGTGTGCGGTGGTTATTTTCTTCCTCTCTATTTATATTCCGAGCCTGTCTCTGGATCAATCGAGCAGCAGAAGAGAGATGAATCAAGAAGGAGCGTTTGAGGGGAGACAGCACGAAAGAACGGAAAACAAAACACTTGGAACGTATGCTGCGTATTCCCGCTGTGCGCGCATCCCGTCCTCAGGCCTGCCGATATTTGGATTTGGTGCGAGATCTCGGCAGTATAGAGTAAGGCCCCTGCACTGCAAACACACTGACACAGATATTTCGCGCACACGAGGGCGCGCGCGCGCGCACGGGATAAAGGGTAGGCCAAAAACAAGTGGCGGGGCCGTAATAAGTTCTACCACGTCTGCTTTGATCCTTGGTTTTTTTTTGTTGTTTTGTTCCTTTCGTTTTGTTTTCAACCATGGAAGAATTTAACAGTCACAAGAGAGGCGGTTGAGAGATTGGGAAGGGGAGGGGGGGGGGGGGGGTGGGAGGAAGAAGCCTGTCAAGATACCGGGGGCGCATATATGCGCTGCGAAATTTTGCGTGCATTCAAACTTCTCACCTCATTCATTCGTTTATTCTCGCGTGCCGCCACCCAGCCACCCAGCGGCAAAAGACAACCACAGCAGGAGGAAAGTATGGCAAACAGGCCCCGACTGCGAGAAAAATGCGCCAAAAAGGGGAGGGCGGAGGGGGGGGGGGGGGGAGCAAATTTATGCAAGCCAACAACGCATATTAAACGGCCCAAAATGCGCATCAGCTGCTTGGCGCGGCGCAGCAGCTCGTTTTGGATTCTCTCTTCTTTTTTATTTTTATGCAGCGTTTGCTGGGTCCACTATTATTTATTGTGCAAAGCAGGAAGAGCAGATTAATTTCGGATAAGTTTAATATGACACTACTATGCACGATGCACGATGAAACACCTGCAGCAGAAGCGGCGCGGCGCCGCCCCAGTGTGTAAACACCACAGCGAGTGCACAATGCGCGCCGCACCGCCACACGCGCCTATACTGGTCGCTTATCAGCGTACCATCTGCCGGGTACTGGCGATAGCGCAAACGGCGCAGTGGGCGTTGTGTGTGTCGTGTTTGTCCGAGCGCGCGGGATCAAATCTTGTTGGAGGTGGTGCTGTCACTTTTATCGTTCTTAATTATACTGGGTTTTCAAGGAATTCTTATAGCTGTGGGGGACACTTTATCGGCTCCTGCTTCCGTGAAATGAACTCAATGTTAATGCAAATTGGACTCTGTACCATTCTTGTTGGATAAATTCAGTAGGAATTTTTCAAGGAGCCTGTCCATATAAAGAGTGCCATTTAGAGTCCAATATCCAACAAATGAAGTTCACTTCCCACAAAAGATAGAGTCTAAGGGAAGTGTCTCACAACTCTGTGAGAACACCTGGAAAACCCTGTATATTTGCATCCAGTGTTAGATCTTCCTATGATTCAACGCATTTTCTCCTATATGCGATTTACAAACTGTCTGTTAAAGAATGATCGTCGTCAAGGTGCGTAAAATTTGGAAGTTAATCTTCTCTTCTCCCCCGGTTGATTGTGTGCGTGTGTGCCTCTCCCAGTGTTTTCCAATATAAAACAAAACACACACCCTCGGAAGCCTGCATATCAGTCACCCATCAGTCTTTTCTTTCCGCTGTTTGTGTGCGCGCCTACACCACAACACTCTACCCTCGGTTGTTGCGTGTTTTTGGAGTGGTGATGATGCTCCTCGCCAAATATGCACATGAAACGCAGCAGCAGCAGCAGCAGCAGCAGGTAGAGACCAAGGTTAAAAATAGAGTAGCAGCAGCGGTGGTGTAGAGAGCGCGCGCGTCCCCGTGAAATTCGCGAAAATTGCAGCCACACCACACACACCTTCATCCCATCGTGGTCGTCTATGACTCGCTGCACATTTTTTCGCTCTTTAAAACGCTCATCTCGTTAAGCGAGAATAATAATGATGGGGGGGGGGGGGGGGGGGGTGTACATCATCCCCCTCCTGTGCACACCCGAAAAGGGGTGAGCGATAAATAGCGATAAATGATCTATTCGAAAAGCGCCCCATCGAACCCAGCGGGGTTGAGAAAAATGAGATCATTCTCTTGTATGCATGCATCAAAAAAAAAAAAATAATAATAAGTGCACCTGTGAGGGGTATTTTATGCCTCTGTGTGTGTGTGTATGTGGTGCGTTGCGCAAGATTAATTCGTTAGCTTGTGCACCAAAGCAAAGCGCGCAGCGAAGAAAAAGTCGCGTAATAATATAATTAACGAACGGGGGACGGGCGACACAAAACAAACCAGTCACACACACACACACACACACACACACACACACACACACACACCTTGTGGTGGCACCTCATTACGCATTATACGCGGACCCTTTTTTTGTTGCTTTTCCACTCCCTCTCTGCTCCTGTGTGTCTCCGCTTGTGTGTTGTGCAAAATGCAAAAATCAACATTTGCACGCGCGCATCACAACCTTCGCTGCTGCTGCATATCGTGCGTGTACTCGTGGTGATGAATGTGTGTGTTTGTGTGTGGCAGTGAACAAAAAAAAAAAAACAGGGAATGTGTGATTGTATTTAGAGCGACCACCACCCCCCGCCACCCTTTCGAAAACGGTCACGATCGATGCAGAGTGTGCGCGCGCAATAAAGAGTGCGACTTTACCGTTGACATGTTGCGCCTTTTTTTGTTGTTCTCTCTCTCTCTCCCCCTCTCTGTCGGTGGTGGAAGTTGGAAGCAGACCTGCCCTCCCCCTCCTCCCACCTTGTGCGAAGGGCCCTTCCTTCCGGTACAGTTTTAAAATCGCAAACCGCGAACGATTGTGTGTGCCAATGGTCGACGCGTCAACACGCTGGCGTTTTTGCGTATAAGAGAGAAAGAGAGAGAGAGAGATACTGTGAGCGCGTGCCTGTGAGAAAAGGAAGGAAGAAGGGATCGTGCAACTAAAGAGCTGCTCCGTCTGTGTGTGTGTGTGTGTGTGTGTAGCGAGATGCACACAGAAACACACACACACACACGTGCAGTGCGCGACCTTGACATTGAACGCGCGCGTCAGGCCGTGTGCGCGACGACGACGCCGCTACCGCCGCATGCGTTTGCGGATTTTGGGTCGTTTCCGCCCCCCCCCCCCCCCCCCAAGCAAGGGGTTGGGAGGAGGGTGGTGCTTCTTCGCTCGTGTGTGTTTCTCTCATCACACACTCTGTGGCGCTGAGTGGTGGTGGTGGTGGTGGTGGTGGGGTAGCAGTCGGATGCGATTTTTACGTAAGACCCACTGTCCGCTCGCTTCCTTTCACACATTCGCCACCCCGTTTTCGTGCGGCGTTTGGGGCGGTGGTGGTGTATTGGCGATTGCACACAACGTCCTGTTGTCGGCTTGGGCCGTTTTTCTTTTTTTTTCTTTTTGCTGTTGTTGTTTGGGGACCACACGGAACACACTGACACACAAACGCTGCTGCTGCTGCACTGGCAAATTTCGAGCAGTTTGTTGCACTCAGCTCCTTCTCTCTCTCTCTCTCTCTCTCTCTCTCTCTCTCTCTCTCTTTCTCTTACTCTTTTCTCTCTCAGCTGTTTCTGTATTTGTAGGGGGGGGGGGGGGGGTGTGGGTAGGGGAGGATTAGTGATGTGTTTGTAGGATGAGCCAATAATCCCGCGTGTACCACACGCACACACAGAAAGATGGACAGTGTCAGATGTGTACTACTGTGCGCACACGCAATTATCAAGCGAGATCAACAAAACAATTAGCAGCGAATGTCACTTTTTAACGCATCCCGTGCGCGCCATCTTCCGTCCGTGGCGAAAAGTGCACCATCTCTTTTTCTTCTTCTTTTTTTTGCAAAGGGGGAATGGCGAGGAAGTGAATTGGAGAATGCACAGCATTCATCATCATCTGTACACCGGCCAATCCTACACTTTTCACAGTTGGTGCGTTTTGTCGTGTATGTATGTGTGTGTGTGTGTGTGTGTGTGTGTGTGTGTGTGTGTGTGTGTGTGTGTGTGTGTGTGTGTGTGTGTGTGTGTGTGTGTGTTTGTGTCTCTGTGTGTGTGTCTCTGTGTGTGTGTCTCTGTGTGTTTTTTTTTTTTTTTTTTTTTTTTTTTTACAAGGAGGGGGAATCTTCGAAAGACTCCCGTTGTCGCACGGGTGTTGACATGGGATTCTTACCCAGTAAACCCCCTCCTTGGGCCATATACCCTTCCCCATGGGTTCACCTTTCGGTATGCTTCTTGGGGAAGGGCTTATGCATTAGCATTGCATCCTCGCTATTGCACAATGAACCAGAGTTCGCGAGACAGATCAAAAGTACTATCAAACATCACACAGCAATAGAGCTCACAATCAATACACCAAGCACTTCACACTTCGCATACTGCTCCATGGGGCACACATACAAAACACTCCAAACCGTACCACGTTCACACGCGTCCCAGGTCCTGATCTCCTCTCCACAGCTGGTCCAGCCTTGTCAGGATCAGCCTCATACATGTTGTTGCAGCTTCCCACAACTCTTCGCTATGTAGCATCAGCTGCACTAGGTTGGTCTGTCTTACGGCGGTTCTGCACTTCGTGTCAAGCAGCTGGCGCTCCTCTAGGAAACGTGGACAGTAGAACATTACATGTTCCGCAGTCTCGTCATTGTCCTTACATACTGGGCATCGAGGTGAAGAAGCGTGCCGGAATTTGTGGAGGTAGCTCCTGAAACACCCGTGGCCAGAGAGCATCTGCGTGACAAAATAATCCACGTCACCATGTTTCCGGTTTATCCACATTGCTACATCGGGGATTAGCGTGAAGGTCCATCTCCCATTACAAGCGTTATTCCAAGCCGCCTGCCATCTTCGCATGGACTCCTCATTTGCCTCCTTTGGGGATATAGCACGAGTATCTGCCGCGCGTGAGCTCTGGAAATTTACGGAGTCCTCCTCTAGGGTGATGCAAAGGGGCATCATACTCGCAATTACGCATACTGCTTCATATGAGATGGTACGGTACGCGCTAGCAACGCGTATGGCCATTTTTCGGTGCACCTTATTTATAGCGTACTGGTTCTGTTTATTTCTTAGTATGTGTGCCCATACTGGTGGATGTGTCTCTGTGTGTGTGTGTCTCTGTGTGTATGTGTCTCTGTGTGTATGTGTCTCTGTGTGTATGTGTCTCTGTGTGTATGTGTCTCTGTGTGTATGTGTCTCTCTGTGTGTGTGTGTGTATGTGTGTGTGTTTGTGTGTGTGTGTGTGTGTGTGTGTGTGTGTGTGTGTGTTTGTGTGTGTGTGTGTGTGTTTTAGTGTGTGTGTGTGTTTGTGTGTGTGTGATGTGTGTGTGTGTGTGTGTGTGTGTGTGTGTGTGTGTGTGTGTGTGTGTGTGTGTGTGTGTGTGTGTGTGTGTGTTTGTGTTTGTGTGCGTGTGCGTGTGCGTGTGTGTGTGTGTGTTTCTGTGTACTAATGTTGGGAAAAAAAAATTCTTCGGAATCGATTCCGACTAGCTACGAAGCTTTCTGGAATCGATTCGAGATAGTAGATCCGGAATCAGTTACCGAGATCGATTCCGGAATTGGTTCCGAAATTAGAATCGGAGTCGGTTTCGGCATTTTCATAAAGGCCGGGGGGTTCATTGTCCGTAATCGCTAGTGTAAGTTCAATTTTCACTAGCACATCTGGCGGCAGCTGACCGAAGCTTTTTTTTTTTGACAATCGAGGGAATGCTTGTGCCGGATCTCAAATTGAAGTCGTTTTTTTACCGTTTTTTATACGAAAATAGTTGGAATACTTGCACAACACATTTATCTATCAATTACAAAAATTTCCTCGTCTGAATTATGTAAAAAAAGGAAAAATAACATATTTTCAGAAAATAGGCTCCAAATTGTTTGGCAAAATGCTGCGGTCAGCCGCCGCCAGATGCGCTAGTGAAAATCGAAATTACTCCGAAATCGGCTCCGTAGTCAACTCCGGAATCGGGATGACCTCTTCAGTGCGTTGTTGTTCCCTGGCGGCGGCGGATGATCTTGGTCTGCCGCTGGCCGCCGCATTTCTGTCGAAATATCAATCATTTGCGCTCGTGTGTTAGGGTACTATTTTCGGGTGAATTTCGTGCAGTTGTTGCAGGAATACGAATCCAGTCGAGTGCGTGCGTGCGTGCGTGCTTGCCCGGTGTGCGTTCATTCCTGCACACCACGCCTACACGTGTGCGTTGCGCGCAGCATGACTGCACGGGGCGGGGGGGCAGGCATGCACGCAGGAATGAATCAGACGCGCATGACGCATTATTGTAAGAACGTGCCCACGGGGGAAGTAGTGCTTTGTTCCCTGCGTCACTGTGATGGATGGTTGGTCGCATTCGATCGCATATTGGTCAAAGGCGCCCAGCCAAACAAATCGGACAATAAAGTACCCCCCCTAGCACAGCACACAAATTGCCTGTAATTTTAAAGTAATTTAATGGTAAACTAGCAGTCGTTAATGAACCCATTGGAGCAGCTGTGATCGATCCTGTTCGGTACGGTATTTTTTTTTGTTTAATAACACTCACTTAGTGGTGTGCTTTATGAATCTTTCGTGGCGATTAATTCAGGGCGAATCTCTCTAGCGACGAGTGATTCAAATATAGGATCTCCAAAGATTCATGAATCTCTAAATATTGCTAAATCCACAAAGATGCATCTAAAGATTTCTAAAGATTGATATGTTTTTATTTGTATTTTATTATCTCACAATATTTATGAATTTCGTAACATCATAAGCAGTCATCTTTTGGGCGACTGCGACCAACGCGGTCATGCCCTGCCTATACAGGCTTTCGAGACTTATTGCGAGCGTCCGCACATGAAGTCCAAAACAGCCGAAGTCGTCGTACAAAATCATGAAAAAGTCTGCTCCCTTGCGTTCCGGCGTCCACCCGACGTTTACCGAGTCGAGCCGAATAGTTGTGTTCGTTAAACAAGTGTGCGCAGCACAGCAGGTAGCAGGAGGAAACGTTTCTAGGTTTTTTGTTGCCTTGTTCTTGCCTTTAGATCCTGATGAGTGAAGCACGCACACCTTACGGGTACGTTCGTGGTATAAGCCTATCCCTTTTACGCTAATGGTGAAGATATAATCGGCTCTGCATTCGGGCATGGGCAGACCCGTGGGCGTCGTCTGTACGCGGACATTCAGCACCAAGCAGCCAAATAGTCAATCCTTGCTACGGTGGAGACGGGGGTCCATATGAGGCTTGCTACAATTTTATCAGTTTTAAGTAATAAAAGTTGAATGAAAATGGCATTACTAGTATTTTTTGAAGTGTGTTGACAGATTGACAGTTCACGCATGGCACGGTTTGACAGCTGACGTTTGACACTTTGGACAAAGAGATCCGAATGCGAAATAAACAAAACAGTAAACAGAAAAAAAAGTGAAGACTTACAACTTGAAGAATCTTCACGTACACGTAGTCTCCGAGATTCGTTGTACCGGATATGCGAATATTTTGCTACACTCGGTGGTCTTAATTTCTACAGTTCTTTCCACAAATTGTACTGATTTGATGCATGAACAGTTAAGAGCAGCACAACAAAACATCATTTGAAAACGAAAAGATAAGCTCTTCATTCAGAACCATACCTAACCATTGATGCAGGAAATAAAATAACCCATTGCGAGCAAAACGACAAGAAAATTAACTACATTATTGCGTGGATGACGTATCTCGGAGACATACATAAATAACAATACCTAATAGGCATTTAAAAATATGTTCTTGAACCCCAAGGTTCCAATGAAAAGTCTAAAAACGTACTTCAGAAAACAGTTCCATTACATTCAGCCATCAAACCGCTAATTTTAGTGTTAACAGACAATCTTGCAAGCGTCTTCAGACCGTCTTGAAGGTTTTTCAACTATAGCATCTTCAAAAGACATGTTCAAACTGTGTGAGCATACTCATAATAAAGCATTCTTTAGGCGTGTTTAGACAAGTCTAAAAGCCGTAGGAAATAGTTCTCGGAAGTTGTTGACACACGAGACTTCCGTCCATCGGTCTACTTGCCGTTTCGTGATGTTCGTGCTTTAATTGAATGCTCGCTCGATGGCGATGTTATTTTTTATATCTGTCAAATAAGCTTCGTTCGCTCGAACCACTATCGCCTGCCGGGACTGTGTTCCCCATGTCCGAATTCTTCTACACACATTGCACAACGTTTCGCTGAGCGGGCCGCTTTTCCTTTCGCTTCAGCGTTGGTCTGTGTAGGGCGAGGTTGCTTTTTTAAAACACAAAGACCAATTCGTATCACTGCGAAGCTCTCTTCGGTCGAGCGAGGGGTTGAAGCGCATCTTGTGCACTACGCGTGTTCTCGCACCTCTCCCTTCGCCCGCCTCATCGTGTGTATCACCACCATCCGTCGAAGGGCGGCAATCACGCGCGCGGGTAGGCTCTGATTGGCCGTCCGCCGCTGCTGCTGCGTCACACAAATGTGCAACCAAAATAAAATCCACCCGTTTTCTCGTCCAACCGCGCTTGCATCTCGCACACAAAACGGGGTGCAACAGGAAGGACGCATCGGATCGCGAAGCTTTTGCAGTGGGGAAGTGATACACCCACGGTCGGTGCCGGCAAACTCGGCAGATCGATCAGTCGGTGGACGGTAATCAAACGGTTAGGTTTTACTCCACATTCGCTCGTGCCGCGAACGACGCGCCGACACGCACACACGACACACCGGTCTCATTATTGATATATTGTAAAAACACGACAGCGAGAGGAAGAAGAAGCGTGCGTAAAGGTCCAGGTGGTTGCATTTTTTTGTTGTTGTCGTGCGTAACCTCCCGAATCAGCAGGTGCACTTGTGTGGTGATGATGGTGGTCGTGTTTCTGTAGTGAGCAGTGGGTGCTGTTATCCTTTCGGAGTTTCTTATGTTTATCCCACATCTATTCTAATTGCAGTGTATTTGTGTATGTGTATGTGTGTGGGCAATTAATAAGTAAATTTGTATGTATTTGCCATGAAAAGAAAGTTACATTTGCATGGTAAAGTGATTCGCAAAGTGTGAATGTGCGCGCAGCAATAGTGCGTCGTTGTAATGTGCGGGAGAAAACACGTTGGGTTAGTGTTGTATTTCGTTGTGTTTTAGAGCCTTTTGGTGACTTGGTCACTTTGATGAACTACTGGTCATTGAAGTGTGTGTCACGACGTTTTCGATTTTAAACAAGTAGTCAGTGATTAATGGTAACCAAAAATGGGAGAAAAATAATGATGTTCGTATGACAACAATGCGTGATTCTTGTATGAGAGGGAAATGAAAGTATACATTAGATAACAAGGAAAACGGAAATCAAAAGATAAAGAGCGTTGATACATACCTTGAAGCGGGATTGTGCATCATCGCGCTCCTAAGTAAAGTGCGTCAGAACGATAAACAAAAACTAAGAATTCTACGGCAGGTTAGTTTTCTATCCCTTTCTCTGTCTCTCTCTCATACACAAACACACTCAACTCACTTGTGCTATTATTTGCTGTATCGAGTATATCCAGTGCATCATCTTCACTAGTGGTGTGCTCTCGGGCTATTGTTAGTCCGGTTGCAACTCCGGCAAAATGGGAATTACTAGTTCCGCTCGGAGTTTTAGTCGCCCGGAATAGGTGTCCGAAGCCGTTTTTAACCTGAGAAGGATTTGTCCAGAGTCGCTCAGAGAAGGAATCATTTGGAGTCCGCTGGAGTTGCCGAACTCCGGGCGGCTCCAATTCCGGGCAACTTCCTGGGGACTTCGGTTTTGGGCGACTTCGGATGATTTCGATTTCGCCAGAGTCCGTTACGACTACGACCGACTCTTTGACTCTGGACAACTCCGGACAACTCCGGACGACTCCGGACGACTTCGGATTACTCCAGATGATTCCAAACGGCTTCGGCCGAGTCTCCGACTCTGAACATCTCCAGACGACTTCGGACGACTCCAGATGATTCCAGACGACTCCGGGCGAGTCTCCGACTCTGGACAACTCTGGACGACTCCGGACGACTCCAGATGATTCCAGACGACTCCGGGCGAGTCTCCGACTCTGGACAACTCCGGACGACTTCGGACGACTCCAGATGATTCCAGACGACTCCGGCCAATTCTCCGACTCTGGACATCTCCGGACGACTCCGGACGACTCCAGATGATTCCAGACGACTCCGGCCAATTCTCCGACTCTGGACATCTCCGGACGACTCCGGACGACTTGGGACAACTCTAGTTGATTCCAGACACCTCTCTCTTCGACTCTGAACAACACCGAACGACTTCGGACGACTTCGGGCGACTCCGGATGATTGTGGACAACTCTAGACTGCGCGGAATGACTCCGAACGACTACGATCGATTCCGGACGATACCAGAGGATTTTAGAAGACTCCGGATGACTCTGTAAGATTCAAGATGACTCCGTCTCCGGACGACCCTAGACGACTCTAGACGTCTTGGGATGACTCGGGATGACTTCGGACTACTCTGGATGACTCAGAAAAACTTCGGATGATTCAGGATTACTCCAGAAGACTCCGGTTGGCTCTGGAAGATTCCGGATGATTCCGGACGACTTCCGGCTCCGGACAACTCCAGGTGATTCCGGACGGCTCCAGACGAATCCGAACGGCAGCGGATAGTGCTGGTCCTAACGTCCAGAGTCGGCTTTCGAAATTTGCGCAGTCAGTTTCGAGTCAACACCGGGACGTTTGCCACCTTTACCCATCACTAATCTTCATTCTACCAAGGTTGCATTGGTCACGATCCGCCTCCCCCCTTCACTCTGTGTGCCATATGGGTATGCGTGTGTAGCTGTCGGACCTCCCCACCTCGCCACTACAATTGTCACTGCAGCGTGCGCACAAGTTCTGCCTCGGTGGAGGGGGGTGAGGTCAGGTGTTGCTCAAGGGATGAAGCATCTAATTGTCAATTCCAACCATCATCTTTACGCAACATCACACCGCGCTCTATCTGCCGTCCGGGTGCGCAACATCATGCACGCTGGCAAAGGAAGCGATATTGTTAGTGTTACTTGAGTCATTGAGGTGATGCTGTGACGCTGCTAGAAATATAGCGTTAGGTTATAGGGCGACACAAAAAAAAAACAGGAAAGTTTCATTTCACTGTGAAACATGGCTTTTTTGTTGATTCTTTCTCCAGCAGAAGAAAGCGTTTATTTGGAGCTTCTTTTCATATATTTGTACGGGGAAAATAATGTGCAAAGCGAAAGCGCCGCGACCCCGTGTGTTTGTCGTGGAGTGTGGTGGTCGCGCACTTCACTCTCTTATCATCGATCAACATCGGTCGTTGTTACGGGGCCCCTTCGGCTGCTGGCTGCGCTCTGCTAATCTTGTCATCAATCTCCGCGCGCTCCGTGATCATCATCATCATCATCAACATACACACACACACGGGCTCAGGCGGGAAACGCTTGCGCTGCATTTTCGCGCCCTCTCGAGTGCCCTTCGCTTGCTACCCACCATCACACCACCGCTGGGCGAATAGTCCCTTTTACGTGCGCGTGTGTCTACATTCACCATGCACTCAGCACGCATCTCTCGCCACACACACACACACGTTGTGGTCGAGGTCGTTTTTTTATTATCTCGTTTATGGTTTGCTGAAACGGATTTTTTTTGCCTGCTTGCTTGGCTGCATGCTCCTACTAGGGGGGAGCCCACTCACTCAATCTCAAGGTGATATGGGGGTATTACCGTGCCGCGCGGAGAACGTGTGCTCATCTCTAGCGAGCGTTGGAGTAGCGGCCGAAGCATTTAAAAAAAAAAACAAAACAGAACTCATCTTGTTCCATTTCTGTAGTCGCTGTAACGAGTGTTATTTTGTGTTATTAATTTTAATTTTAATTTCATTTTAATTTATTTATATATTTTTCTGTTTCTTTTTTGCAGGTACGTACACTCGCCTTCTGATTGCAACAGGGGCCAGGCGGCTCCATCGAGATGATGCTGTGTTGAGTACCGTCCCTTTTTTATGGTCAGTTTTGTAAGTATTTTCGCTGCGTAGTGCGACGAAGAAGAAGACGATGCTAATCTGTCAATTCAACACAGTACAACACACACAACACAACAACAACACAATCGGAACGAAAGTCAATTCCGTACGGGAGGAAACAAGCAAACCATCTGTTATTTTTAAAAAAATCTATTCTGTTACGTTATTTGCGTTTCCATTCATGTGCAAATGGATTTACAAAACCTTTCTAACAAGGATGCATTTCACCCCGACGGAGGAGTGCTCTCTGTGCTTAAAGGGGTTAAATGTTCAATGAAAGAATTTCTGCTTTTTTAGTTTTGTTTTTTTTTCTGTATCCCAATTTATCGACCAAAAGCCCGTAATTGACGCGTTTAACCTACTGCTCCAGTTATCGATCCTCTCCTGCCGCGAGGATGCCGCCGGCAACACACCTCGATACGATTCCCGATACACACAGACACCAAATCAACGATTTAGGTTGATGGCCAAAGCGCGCACCACCAGCTCAAATATGCAACCGCTTTGACCCTTTCGCTTTTTCTCCCCTTTTCTCTCTCTCTCTCTCTCTCTCTCTCTCTCTCTCAATAGCTGAGGGCTGCACTTTTCCCGTCAATGTTCCTCCTCGGCCCCAAAACGCAGCGACATAAATATTCTTCCGCTGCTGCATGGGCCGGGAGCCAAAACACATTATGCAACGATATGATCCGTTTGTTGCTTTCTGTTGCCCTCTCTCTCTCTCTCTCTCTCTCTCTCTCTCTCTCTCTCTCTCTCTCTCTCTCTCTCTCCCTCTCCTAATGGTTCAGATTCACAGGAAAAGAGAGAAAGAAAGAAAGAGAGAGAGAAAGAGATAGAAAGAGAGAGCAGAGAGAAAGAGAAAGCGTTCGATTCGATTGCATATTTGCACCCGAATGCATTTATTAGCCTGATTATACAATGAAGACGACAGGTATGGGGGGATATGTTGTGCGCCGGGGGGGGGGGGGGGGGGGGGGGGGGGTGAGGGGAGGATGAATTGAATGTTTGACACCCGTCATTTCCACTACCACTACTGCTATCCTGCTGCCATTATGGTGTGTGTTTGAGTGGGTAAGGCATGGAAAGGAAAGGGATACGCTTTGGCCCCGATACTAATGATGGCGGCGGGCTTTTGTGTGTCTCGATCGATATCTCTCGAATTATGAGGGTGTGTGTGTGTGTGTGTGTGTGTGTGGACAAAAAGTGGGTCGAGTAGGCAAGCGGGGGAGCAGAGATGTATGTCACTGTGTGCAGACAGAATGCGGAAAGGAAAGGGCGGCCAGTGGTGCAAGGATGACGCTCAGGAAAACAATTACACTTGTGCGTGGGTGTGTGTGTGGGGGTAGTGGTGGTGCGATGAGGTTGCCTTTTGGAGTGCCAGCCACGTTGCTTGAGAAGTCTTTCATCTTCCAAAGTGTGGAAGGACGAAGACGTTACAATCGATTTATGCTTTTCCATTCACGGGCGGTCCCGTCGGTCTCGATACAGTCGTCAGCCCGAACGGCTTAACGGCATGCCCGTCGAGGGGTTCAGGCCCTAGCCTCAGGGGGGTTCAGGCTCCTCCCGATTAGCAAACGGCTGACTGTGTCCTGCCGCTATGATGCTGAATAAGTCTCGAAAGCGTTAGGACGTGTTACGACAAATTGAAGAATTAACGCTCTCCAGATGATGTTATAACGCATCGTAACATCGATTTATTGTTTTTTTAAGTGCTGTTAGATTGACTTTCTCTTTGCCTTTAATTGGTAAAACAGTTTTCTCTTAACAGTCGTAAAATTGCACACAACGAGCAAAGTAGAAAGTAGAAAGTGTTCTTGTGATTGCGCATCGAAAACGCATTTGCCGTGCCCCGGGGGTAGTTTAATATAACATTAAACCCACCTTCTTCCCTCTCGTAGTACCCACGCCGCTGTTGGCACCAAAGTCTGGGTTTTGGGTTTCTCGGTGTGTGTGTGTGTGTGTGTTCTGCTGTGTTCTGTGTGCTCCGCCGTGCAAATTGCCATCGAAAAGATTTTGCGAGCCGAACTTGGCAGTTGGACAAGTGGCCTTCGGTCTAGGGCGTTGAGATGATGATGTGTGTGTTTGTGTGTATGCGTGTGTGCCTGCACAGTCCTATTTTGCGAGAAGCGAGATACAGGGAAAAGGAAACGGAAAGGTTTTTACCCGGACTTTGGGTGGGATGGACGGGGGGTTTCTTTTGCGTCTAATTTTATTTCCGCTGCTATTAGTGCTGGCAAGTGCCGGGGTAGTGGTGGCAGGTTCAGCGTTTGAGAAAGTGGAGAAGGCAGCAGGAGGATTAGTGCGAGCTTCAAGTGTGCACGCTTGGGGCGCGTGAGCGCGCAGAGCGGAAGAGAGTGAGAGAGAGAGAGAGAGAGAGAGAGAGAGAGAAAAAGAGTGAAAAGGAAATCATTTAAATCACCCTACAAATTGCAAATGAGTGAGAGTGACACTCCTCCACCATTACATCCACCTCAAACACATCTCAAAGGGATGTTGTGGGGGTGGGGGGGGGGGCGTCGTAGGGAAAGCAACAACAACAATAGCAACCAAACCTTTCAACAAAGCGAAAGCGAACTTTGCACAAAAATAGGACATGTAGTCACTAAAAAGCGAAGGAGACGCGAGAGTGTGTCGCGGCGTCGTCGTTGTCGTCGTGCAAGGAAAATGTTCTTCGTCCACGCTTAGCGACATGCCCCCCAATACCGCACCGAAAAACTGAAGCCGAACATTCGCGTAGAGCTGCCCGCTTGGTGGGGGGGGGGGGGGGGGAGGAAGGTAAGTCTCCCATTATTTTGAGCCTGTACCGGGACGGGGATGCGCGTACCCTTTGTGGGGTTGGGCCCTTGTTGGCAACAGTTCGCTGACTTTCCTTTTTCTTTTCTGTGCTGTTTTTGTTGTTGTTGGGCGCGCTCCGGGCCTGTGTAAAATTTGGCATGTAAAAAAAAAAAAAAATACTCAAAGGAATAGTTGTGCGCACACATCCGTCCCGCACGTGGACCTATATTTAAGCGTCCCGTTTGTTTGAGTGTTCTTTTTTTTTTTGCTCTCGCTACCTTTATTGCTGGCAAGTTGTTGGGCGGGGTGTAACAACCTCTCTAACGTCTGCCCTCCTGATGTGATGGCATCTACGAGGAAAACGACGCAGTTGGATCGGGTTCAGCGCTGGCCACCGTTTGCGTTCGCGCGTTACGACCTTTTGCCCTTTACTCTGGGTCGTTCCATTCTGGGCGCTTCGACCACAAGGGGGTGGGATAGCATTGGGATTGCACGTTTGAAGAGGAGAGGTGCATTGGGATATTCACATTATGTGTTAGGAACTAGCATTGGGATATTCACACAGAGTATGTTTAAGGAATTTCGCAGAATGTCTTGGGTTATTCCCCGAGCGTCTTGGGATATTCGCAGCGTGACTTGGGATATTCGAAGAGTACATTAGGATATTCGCAGAGTTCATTGGGATATTCGCAGAGTACATTGGGATATTCGCAGAGTACATTGGGATATTCGCAAAGTACATTGAGATATTCGCAGAGTACATTGGGATATTCGCAGAGTACATTGGGATATTCCCCGAGTACATTAGAGTAATCGCTATGTGTCTTGGAATAGACCTAGAGTATGTACTGGAATATCCGCAGAGTGCATCCAGAATACACGCAGAGTGTGTACTGGGTTATTCCCAAAACGTCTAGGGATATTCACAGAGTTCATTGGGACATTCGCAGAGTACATTTGGATATTCGCTGAGTGTTTTGGAATACACCCAGAGTGTGTATTGAGATATTTGCTTAATGTCTTGGGTAACACCACATTGGGGGATATTCGCAGAGTGCATTGGGATATTAGCAGAGCACATTATGATATTAGCAGAGCACATTAGCAGAGTACATTGGGATATTCGCTGAGTGTTTTGGAATACACCCAGAGTGTGTACTGGGTTATTATAGGAACGCTTTGGGATATTCGTAGAATACATAGGAATATTAACTGAGTGTCTTGGAATACACCTAGAGTGTGTATCGGGATATTCGTAGAGTGCATTGGGATATTTGCAGAGTACATTGGGATATTGGCTGAGCGTCGTGGAACACATACAGAGAGTATACTGAGTGATTTGGGATATTCGTAGAGTACATTGGGATACTCACTGAGTGCTATGGAATACAGGCTCAGTGCACTGGTATATTCGCATAATACATTGGGAAATTTGGAGAGTGTCTTGAGATATTCGTAGAATGTTTTTCAATATTTCATGTATGTATTGGGCTATTTCAAGCATGTCATGCTACTTTCGCAGAGTCCCTTAGGATACGCGCAGAGTTTATTAAGACATTCTCAGAGCTCAGTAGGACATTCACAGAATCTAGTGAACTAGCTGCGGTGTAGATTAGGATATTCTGGGGAGCGTCTAAAAGTATGCAATGATCTCCACCAAGCTTTTCTGCCAGTATTTCATCACCTTCGATTGCTGTTCTGCCTCAGTTCGCAGCCTATTTCTCCCCGAATCTCATAAGGCTATAAGACCGACAAAGAAAAAAAGCACCCCAAGCTGTCTATCACTAGGAGAGCGCGCAAGTAACATCTTCGCTTACGCTTTCCAGCCAGGCGTACAGCTTCACAATCTGATCTGAATCGAGAGCAGCGTAAGCCTGCAAGCTCAGCGCAAACGAAACGACGTCAGCAGCAGCAGCTCTAGCATTTGTGTGTGTGCGCTTTGTTTTGTCCGCGACGCAAGCTCAGATCACGTAAACAACGCATTCGAGAAGGAATGGCGAGATCGTATGGCCGGCTGGTTGGGCTCCCCTTTCCTCTCTCCCTACCCTTACACGCCCAGCGTATATCCGTTTGGGTGTATCAAACGAAGATCACGTCTGCTGATGTATGTCACCCACAGCTTCCATCCCAGAGCACACACACACGCACGCACCCTTAGTTTGTTTAAAGTTCGTGCCTCGGCCAATTTTCTTGTCGTAAAACCCTTCGCTCTGTGGTGTAAATAATGTTAGCCCTGCTTGCTTCGTTTTGGATGCGTTCGTTATGTTCATTCTCTTGTTATTTTGTTCTTTTTGCCGATGAAACTGCAACCCCTGCAAAGGCAGAGGCCCTGTGTCACGTCCTGCCGACGCTTCTCAGAAGAGAGTACCCGCGATCAGTTGCTGAGCCGACGAAATCCTCCCGCTGTGTGTGCTGCATGCAGGCCGAGAGTGCGGGAGATGTGTGTTTTGAGCAGCAGCTCAGGAGCCGCCGTTGTTGTGGCGTGTGATGTCAGCTACCAACAGCTCCGCTCTCCCAATGCCTGTCGTGCTCTGCACCCCCTAGGAACAAGACGCGGGAAACCGCAACGTTGTTGCCCTCGAGATTATTCACGCTGACTCATGCGAACTGATGATGCTGGGTTCGATTCGATGCATTTGTTGCATCGCATGCATCCACCGGCATCCACGGGGGCGCTTCGGTGGATAGAGAGCATACGGCAGGAGGGTTGAGTGTGAAGATTTCCCCTGTTTCGCATTGCCCTTTTTCTCAGTGGCTCGTCCACAAGCTCGTCCTCGCCCGAAGGGTTTGGCGCCACGGGTGTCGATTGTTGTGCAGGTGAGCTAATGATGCATTAGCTCGCCCGTGAGTGGGGCAGGTGGTGTGCGAGCGCAAGTGGTCGAACGAGAGCAGGTTGCGGTGCACATCAATTATCTCCCCGGGCCGTCTCTTCCAGCAGGCGAACCCTTTTCTCTTTTTGAGACATTGAGACCACCGTGTTGGAGCAAAAAAGGGGGAGACACTCGCTGCTGGTACGTGCGACCACGGAGGTGTCATTTGGTGCTAATTTAGATCCCCTGTGTCCTCCACCCTCTCCATCCTCTTGAGAGGGAATCATTCACACACACATACACACTCGTTTTGCGGAAGCGGGCTAATTGATCTGCGTACTGTGCCGCTTCTTTTGGATGACTCTTGGATTTATCGTTTCTTCCCGCCCCGAAGGAGCTGTCCATCCGTACCGCGTTGACTATTAACCGGCTGACACGTTCCCATCCATCTTCGGTCGGTGCACTCAATCTTGGTGGCGGGGAGGAGGGAAGAGGGGAGGGGAGAGCACACAGCACGACGAAGATAACAGGGCCAGGCTTGGACACAATTCTAATGATCTGCAAATGGAATACGCGCGCTCTCTCTCTTCGCGCAGTGCCGTTTGCTAGCGAACCTTGGGTCTTGGGGTTTCGGCTTCGGAGTTCCACCATCACCACCGCCCGTACACATTGTTGGGGCTCTCGAAGGGGGGGGGGGGGGGGGTGGCTGGTGGTGGGTGTATGCCGTATCATTAGCCCCCCTGTCCTGGCGAAGCGTTACGGTGTGGTGCCATTCGCGCGGGCGCGTTTATCCCTTCAACACCGTTTGACATTCTAGCGCGCAGAAGGGACCCTTCTTCTCATCGCTGTTTTATGCGCTATTGCGCAAAGGGAAGGAAATTCCTCTGGCTGCTGAAGAATGGGAGAAGATGGGACACATCTTCTCCTTCCCATCCGCCCCGCAAGGTTGATACCTTCGATCATTAATCGTAAGCGTGAGCGTGCTCGCGCGCGCGCGCGCCTTGGTGTTGCCTTGAAGATGCCGAAAGCTTGCAGAAGATGGGCTGTGGGCAATCGACCAAGATCCAGGCTGGTGGAGAAAAGAAAGGACAGTGGAAGAGCGCGTGTCGATGAATCCTGACTTGGCCACGGCTCTTGAATGCTGACGGTGTGTAATTTAAGCTAATTTACTGTGCGGGCGCGCGATTCGCTACGAGACACCGAGTGGCGTGAGTAAGTGCGCGCGCGCACACACACACACACACGGGTTCGAATTGTGGGAAAGTGTGCCCTCCTGCCCCCGTCCCCCCACCCACACCATGGAAAAGCCTGCACGCATCCCGCAACAACATCCCGGTGGCGGGGAGTGCTGCTCGATTGATATCACTTCGCATTTGCGCGCCCGTTCAGAGGATGAACGAGCCGAGAGCCCTGTGCGCAAAGAAGCTGCACGCGTGGGTGTGTGTGTGTGTGCGTATCTGTGTGTGATAAAAAGCTTCGGACGCCCCCGCGTCCGAGAAATGAAGCTAATTTATAAAGCATGTTGAAAGATCTTGCACAGCGAAAAAAGGGGCACGCTCTATTCCCGTTGGATTGGGATTGTTAATGGGCAGTGAAGAGAGGCACACGGTGGTGTGCTGTTGTTGTAGTCGACCTTCCCGATCCAGTGCGGTAGATATTGGCCTTCGTCGGTCGGTAATGCTAGCAGGCGGAGAGGAAAAAAACGAGCCCCACCGTAGCCGTTGAAATGTCGTTTAAGATCATCGCGCTCCGATCTCCGATGCTTGCAGCACGGAGAGCGCTACTTCAGGAAGGTCTATTAAGATCTCGCAAGCGAGAGACGACACCCCCCTCCCCCGGGTCGTCGGAAGGATTAGGTGGAATTTGAGCGTGCAGGCGAGGGACCACTAGCGAGGTGAGATTAAAGATTACACCCAACCAACTTCTAAGACCCACCGTTCGGCTGCTGCTGCTGTTGGCAGGTCGCGGCTATTTTTATTTCCTCCACTCCGTTTCGTTGCGTTGCATTTTCAAGTGAAGGACCGCTGCGGCTGCATTTATGCAGAAAAACCGGCAACGGTACGCGTTCGAACCAAGGAGGAGTCTCCGCAGCGTAGGCAGCAGCGAGATTAGATAAAAGCCTGCGGAGCTGCACTTTGGCGGGAAATGGGGGTGGTGCGTAGATTGATGAGATGATTGGATTTTGTTGCTACCACCACACCATCAAGCATCATCGTCCTCCCTCCGCGTGACCACTGCATTGGAGAGGCGGAAGTGTGCGCGAAAAATTGTTGGAAAAATTGCTTCATCAGGGCGTGCTGCGAACAACACCATAATGCAACAAAAAACACCTTCTGAAAAGCTTGCGTGTAGTGTGTGTGTGTGGTACCGATTATGCACGCGGTCATCATGGTGTGGTGTGTTGCCAGTGCGAGTAGAGCATAGGAATTAATCCAGTAACTCTATTTATTACCATTGAGCGATTTATCTATATTCGGATGGCGAATACAATGTGATTGTATTACTGTTGCATGATAAATCGGTACGATCATGCTGCAGATGTTCAAAGTGCACCGAACCTGTATCGCTTCAAGCGTGCGGTGTATCCACTGGCCCGAATGGTTCCATCGATAAAGGCGCGTGTGCAGCGCGTGCAACGGAGGCCCGGCTTCAAATCGAACCTCGAGACTGGACATCTCCGGAATATGATTTAGAACTTATTTTCAAACAAGGTGGTAGACATATGCTGCCCATAATAATTGTAGTGTGGTTGTGTACGTTTAAAATAAAAAAAAACTACCCTTGATATATTTCAATGAAATGTTTCGTGTTTCAACTTTTTCATTCAATATCATGAAATATGAATGTGTTGCTGCCAAAAAGTGAAAGCTGCGGACACATTATATTTGTGCTCTTCCTGTGTTGAGCCCTTTCAATTTTTTAAAATTAATAATTCAAATTATTCATTATTCAGTAGCACTCAAGAACGTTGCAAAGGTAGTTTTGTTAATATGTCAAACTCATTTCGATGCCTTAAATAAAAGGTATTTGTAATATTGATAATTCTGTGAATCTATTATGTTTTTTTTTAAAGCTACCTTTTCAATGATGTTACTTTAATACATTTTGTGTGTACTAATTATAGCAAGAAACTATTGATTTAAATAAAAAAACAAGAAAAATTTGCTCATAAACATAAAAAAAAAGTCAAGAATTGAACTAACACTCTTTTGATCCGTAACCTACAACGTTGTCACCACTCTATTTGGTTGTGACAATCATAGGGAAGTAAAACCAACATATAAACAAAATAGTGCGGTGGCAAACTTTCGCGAAAGGAAGCTTTTTCGTGTGCTCTAAAAGAGAGCAAAAATCAAAACACTTTGCTTTGAGCATTTTTACCGTCGCTCTGTGGTACTTGTTTCTGCTCGTGTAAAAATGCATTTAAAACCCTTTAGCGTTGTTTTTCTCTCTCATTCTCTCTCTCTCACTTCTCACTCTGTCTCCCTTTACACACTGTAACAAAAAAGAGGAAGCCGGGGATGGAGGGAAAGAGAGAAATGGCGGCAGCTCTTATTTATGGTGACCATTTGTTTAATAAATGCGCACACCACTAAAAAGCCCATGCGTGATTGCGTGCGTCCCTTTCAACGACCGGCACCGGCACAATCCCCCTGAAGGGGGGGTTGAAGGTAAAGGAAGGATCCTATTAGATTTCCTGCGCCGCCTACCCATGCCCTCTACCGCGCAATCCCGATGTTGTTTCGATCGTTTAGTTTTTTTTTTTTGTACTTAGAAGGGTGTTTTTTTGCACGTTCCCACTCGATCGTGCGCGCGCCTGTGTGTGTGTGTGAGCGGGAAAGGGTAAAGGACAATTAATTCCAACCGTATTAAAATATCTTACCACCCACCCCACCCCATCCCTGTGGCGAAGGCGGTTGGGGTAAGGGTTCGTTTCTAGTGCAACTCTGTGCAACAACAACAACAACAACAACAACGCACCAGCTTTTCCTTCGCTCCGGTTTCAGTTATGTTATTTTCTCGCTTTTGCAAAGTGGAATGTGTGTGTGTGTGTGCCAATGGGGGGGTGGTGCGGGTGGTGAATTATTTGGTTGTGAAATCGTACATTTCTTCTCGGCCCCGTTCGTCGCTTGTTGCTTCACGCTGTCGCGGGGTTTTTTTCTTTATTTTCTTATTTTAATGCTCTGATTTCCTTCCCCGACCCCTACGGAACACTCCAATCAGGCACACACACGCATACGTACACACATTCTTACCACCGGCCCTTCCTGTGTTCCTCGGTCACGAATCTGCGGAACCGCCTGCTCACACATAGGAGCACACACTCGCTTGATCGTTTTCGTGCACGCGTGATCAAATTAATGATCGTTTCAACTTCTCGCGCGCACCTCTCTTGAGAAGCGGCCCAGGCGGTGCTGTTTTTTTTTCTCCTCTTCCCCCCCATTTCCCCTGCTGCTACGCTTGGCCTTCTTGGGCTGGGGTCGGTGTGTCGTACCGTGCACAGAGCGACGCGAGATGGCTCTTGCTCTAGTGCAGCGCGGTCACAGCAGCATCCTTCCCCGTTGGAACGGGCCAGCAGCGCACGAGGTAACGAGTAACGAGATATAGTTGCGAAATTAATTTCATCCCCGCGTCGTCGCCAACGCCATCGTCGCTGCTGCTGCCGCTGCTGCTGGCTTGCCTAACGAACTAGCCGCGACTCGGGTGCATTTCCTGATCGATTTCCTCCATCAGTTTGCCCCGCATCTTCTCCTCCTACCCCTTTTCCCACCAGGCCTAAATTGTGTGTAGGTGTGTATGCGGGGTACGTTTCAGACCTTCAGTTAATTCCGTTCTCTCGCTCTCGCTCTCTCTTTCACGCTGTGCACGCACGCCGTTTCTCATCGGTTTCACAGTTTCAGCAAATTAGGTGCGCACACGGCGAGAAACGCCATCCTCTCCGCCACTTGCCCCACCGTACCTAGGAGTGGTGGCTGTTTTGCCATTTTTCTTCTGCCACCGTAGATCATGATTTTGGGACATTTAGACACGGAAGCAAAGGGTATGCAAACGCACGCAACGAGGAGGCAAGGGATAAAAATTAGTCAGCTCTCGGTATCGCACGGTTTTGCCCTTATTTGGGGGGAACGGAAAGGAGGAAGAAACAGGGACGCACGGAGAGAAGGGAAAGAATTGTCACGTAAAATTGGGGAAAGCAGGGCACAATGGACATGCTAAAGCAGTTGAATGAAAATTCATGTGAATTTTGCTTCTGGAAACACAATTATTCCTTCATTATTATAAGCCTCTGCCATTTATCTATGAATTAAAATCACCCCAAAGTCTCAAATTAACGCAATAATATTAATTTAAAAAAAAGTTAAATAAAGGTTGTTGTTTCACGATGCGTTGGTTTTCAAAACGGTGTACAACATTTACATAGTACTCATAAAAATAATCCAAAAAGAGATTTTGAAGTTTTGGAATTTATCCAATTGCGGTGCAATAACGCTTCAATAAAGGGTGCCCATTTTGCCCCATTCTGCACTGCTCGCGCTCTCTCTTTTGCGCTTGATTTAAGTCATGGCTTTTCCACCTTGTAAGAGGTGTGTGTGTGAGTAGCAGGGTAATACACAAAACCCCCATCACACAAATCGGCAAGGACATCATCGAAATTGACACTTGAGTCCTGACACATCCCCTTGACGATATGCAATTGTGGTAGTTCGAAATTATGTTGATTATAAAGGCCCTTAAAATGCTATTGACTTGTTTATTAGACACCGTCTACAATGGGTGATAATGAAAATTTCTACTTTGAACCTACCTGAGGACTCGCTACATATACAGGGTTTTTTTTCAAGTCCCATTCGAATGTGTGCACATAACTATTCACCGTCCCCAAGATGTTTTTCAACAGCTGTCAAATGGTGTATTTGCTTCTAACAGCGTTTTCCAAGTCACTTTAGAATGTAAACGTTGTTATTCACCGCGTGCAACATGTTAATTCACATCAATGCGATATTTCATTTCCATTATCATAATGTTTAATTTCTTCAGTATGATTTCCAACACATCACAAGCTGGACTGAGTTTGACAGTTCTTTGTGATGTGTTGAAAATCATGTATACAGGGTTTTCCAAGTCACTTTCGAATGTGTGCACATAATTATTCATCGCCTTCAAGATGATTTTCAACAGCTGTCAAATGGTGTATATGCTTCATAATGAAGATTCAATTCTTACACATGATTTTCAACACATCACATGGAACTGTCAAACTCAAATCCAGCTTGAGTCGTGTTGAAAATCATGTTGAAGCAGTTTAAAAATTAAAATGATGGAAATGAAATATCAGATTAATGTGGATTAACATTAACAAAGCTTTCTGCGAGCGAATTGTGTGTCCTCTTAAAATGTTAGTCGATCCTGCATCAACGAGGTTTGAACTGATGACGTTCATCATGTGCTTAGTCTGTTCGGCTTAACGACTGTACCATGGGTCCAGCACGAGGCTGTGCAGCAAAAACACTAATATATACAAAACATGTAGAGACCGTTGCACTGCTTGTTTGCATCCATCGTAACGTAATAAAGCATGTCAAATCTAATATTTGAACTCAACATGTGCAATTTAAAATGTAATATTGAGTTTCCGTGCTGCTTTTAAAATAGGAGTACTTGTATTTTCCCTTAAATGTATAGATTTATTTAGTTAAAAAAAAAACTTCTCTGGCCTCTCTCTCTCTCTCTCTCTCTGATCGGTTTTGCGTGGTGTTTGGTCCACCTTCGATCCACTGCCGGGTCCGTGTGCAACACACAACACACCCGCTCTTTCTTGGGCGGGAGCTGCCTGCAGGCGCGGCAGGACCGCTCCCCCGTTTGCAACAACGTGCGCGCCCGCGCGCACGCGTGCCTTTCGCGCTTGGAGATAACGCGCAAAAATTTATTGACCACCTAATCGCGAACGGACACGCTTCCTTCTTTCTTTCTTTTTTTTTTAAGTCCGTGGCAGTGGTGGGACACACCAGGGCAACTCTCCACACCAGAGCACACACACACACACACACTAATCGATCGGCATAGAACTCTCAGGTCTGATTTGCGTACGGCGGCGGAGGCTAAACTTCGAATTTTTCCACCGCGGCCTTATACCGTGTGTGCGCGTCAGTGCATTTTGTGCTTCCTCCTACTCCTCCTCCTCCTTGTCCCGTATCGTTGTGCTCCTCCCTTGTTCACCGGGGGGGTGGTTTGCGTGTGAGATGCGTTTCTTTTCCTGGTGTTTGTCCCCCTCCTGCCATGTGGCGGGCACAAAACTTCTTGTCCGCTGCGGCTGTTGTTGCGGCCTGGCTGCGTTCGTGTTTCGGTCAGCAGCAGCATTTTTTCGCCTGCCTTTCGCGCGTTCCTTCACTGCCTTCTTGATCCTCGTGTGTGTGTGTGTGTCTGTACCGCCCGCGTGTTTTATCTATCTTGCGCCGCGCGTAACTTTAGGCGAACTTTTACGGTCCCTGTCCAAGAGTGTGCTCGTGTGGTGCGGCCCACAACGACGGCCGCGCGCGCTGCACCGATCGCTCAACCGCGGATCGTGTGCAAAGCGGAGCGGGAGGGGCAGGAGGTTCGGGATGGTGGAGAACGGTAATTTACAAGATTATCACTACGGCTATTATTATATTGCATTATGGGGATTTTCTGTCAGTTTCATTGCGCGCCCATTCGTTGTCGCGCAGCAGCCGCTAGCGAGTGGACCCGTCTGTCCTAGCAGTCATACCCCTCCGACCCCCCCCCCCCTCCCCAATTGCATGATTTTCGATCAGTTTCAATGCGGAAAAGGGGCCTGTTTTTTTTGTATTTCGTTAGCCTACAGTACGAGTTTCCTAAGTTTTGAACCCTTCGGGAAGGGGGTTCGTGGCTTGCTGAATCCAAATCGTTGCCAAATTTTTTTGTAATATGGAAAAAAATTTCACTTCATAAAATCAAACAAAATATTCGCAACGGTAGGAATGGAAATGAATTTTATATAATTTTTTTTTATAATAAAAATGCTCGATTATTTTAAACTCGCAAGGGTTAAATGCAATCTCGATGCGAAAAGGAAGCTGGCGTAAGAAAAGGAATGTGCCACCGGCGGCATCCTTCGAGGATGCAGTGGGGGGCGCGAGTAAGAAGAGGAGGGGTAAAGGAGATTTGTTTATGTGGCTGCATGATCGCTTAATATAAATAATTCCGCGAACAAGACACAAACGCGCGCGCGCGTACGCTCGCACTCACGCTCATTACCCGCGGGAATGGAATTCTGCGCGTTCGTGCGTCGTTCTTTTGGGCGTTTTTTTGTCGTTTCTTCTTCCTCTTCACTCCTTCTGTTCGCCACAAGGTGGTACTGGTGGGTAGGGGGGTGGAGGTTGCTCACGCTCTTTTCTGCCCGGTTTGGCCCTTTGTAGGGTAGGTCATGGATGCCACCGCCGTCGTTATTCGCTTTCTTGACGGATCGTGGGCTTTATTTTGCTGTTGTTGTTTTTATTTAGCCATCGTCCGCTTTGTTTGGCTGTAGGGGAGAACGGGGCACAAAGAGCGCATTTTGTTTAAGCATTATTTCACCGCAATGATAAATTAAAAAAAAATACGCAAAATGCATTCATTGGAATATTTTTTTATGGACACTATGCAAATTTTGCAGGCAGTTTTTTATCGACAACTAAGAATAATATGGATTAAGATTTCACAGTAAAATGACGTAATGTTTGCCCCTTAGAATAGTCGCAAGGATGCGTAGAAGTGCTACATAATATATTTTTAAAAGACATGGTAATTCTATACAACTTGTCTGAAGAAAACGAAACAATTGAAGGCATATGTTAACTAATCTAACAAAAAAACTGGAACCAGTGCTGCAAAATGTAATGAGCATCACGAGATGATCATCTACGAAAACAATGACCATATCCGTGGTAGCTTGATGCTCCTGGCTGATACTCAATGAAAGTGTCTCATGACATGCCGCACACGGCATGCAAGTTTTTGAGTGAAATCCGGCTCTGAACAGTGCTGCCAACTGTGTCACTGTTTCAGTCACCAACACTCATGACTGAAACGAAGCTCAAATCAGCTCACGTACACAACTGAGATGATCAGTGATGAGACTTAAACAGCCTCATGACATGACATTTTGTTTGGCACCCAACTCTTGGTCACTCACTTGGTCACGACATTTTCTGTTTGGTGATAATCACGACATTCTTGGAATATGTTGGTCTAAACCAACAAAATGTGCATTCTTTCTCGCTCTGTCTGCTTTGGTTGTCTGTGTTTTGTTGGAACCACTCGCACGCATCGCATTTCTCCCATGACTGTCGTGATGATCACTGACAGAAAATGTCACGACTAAGGCACTGGTCTAATCTTGTTGCGCGCAACATTGTTGCTGGCAAAATGTATGGATTTAGACAGCTAGCGCAACTTTGTTGCATGCCAAATTCAATCCAAATTGATTTTTGTCTGGCAACATTTTCTATTTACCTTGGTCATGATAATCGGGTGTATGAAATGACACAGCAGCAGTGTGCGTTTTGTTGACATCCGCTAAATTTGGATTTTAAGCATTTATAATACATTTTTTGGTGTATATTTTATTTTTTCAACACTTTCTACAACAAGTGAATGATAAAAAATAAACTCTAGCGTCAAAAAATTGCCAATGAACAGCTCAAATAATGTCAAAGCGAAATGTTGCCAGCAACATTCATAGACCACCTCAGCGATATGTTTCCGAGCAACAATGTTGCGCACAACAAGATTAGACCGCTGCCTAAGTGACTGACCAAGAGTTGGTCGCCCACAATGTCACCGAGCATGGTCGCACCAACTGTTAGAGTCTCACCGCTGATCATCACAGTAGAGCTCGTGACGCTGACATGATTTTGTTTCAGCTGGAATTTTTCATGACTATGTCAGTGACATTTTGCAGAACTGATCACAGTAAGAAAAAAAGTCATGACAAAATGAGTGACCAAGCGATGGTCGCAAAAATGTCATGAAGCATGTATTGGTCACAACAATCGTTTTGAGTATCATCTCTGATTATCACAATTGAGTACGTGACGTTTTGAGTATCACCTTCGATTATCACAATTGAGTACGTGACGTTGATACGGAATTTGTTTCAATCCAATTTTTTTATGACATTGAAAGTGACATTTTCCAGCACTGGCTATGACCATTACCAAAGCGTTGCTGCTGTGGCCCATATTGCCCCAGTGTTTTGACGTTTCAAGGTTTTGTTTACATACGTCTGTTTTAAGAGAGGTGTTTTAAAAGCGGCTTTAAAGAGCAGTTGTTGTAAAGAACGTTGCAATAGGCAGGAACGCAAAAGAACTATTTTATTTAAAATCAAAGACACTCAATACAGGCAAATTGCCTACATTTCGGGGGCATTCATATTAAAGTTTACAACAAAATCTCAACAATTCTTCGTTGGCAGCGTTGCGATAGCTCAAGGCAAGTGAGCGCTTTAAAAAGACGCTTCCGTTAAGCGCGTTGCATACTTTGAGGGGCACATAGCTTGCAAACACTAAATTTACTCTACTATGCCACACACACACATCACAAAGCGTTGAAAGGCAAGCAAAATGAGGGGGAGAAAGCGGCAACGCGTGGGAGGAGGCACATGATTGCGCATGATTGCGCAGAGAGAAAGTGCGCGAGCCTCCCCCAAAAGGGGGGGGGGGGGGGGGGGTGGGAAACAAACAAATGACGGAGCAGCACGCAGGAGCAAGAATAAAAAAACGTTTATACAGAGCAGAGACAGTGAAGGGTGGGTGGTATTGGTGACCAAAGGGTTTACCTTGAAGCATCGCGCGCGCGCAAATGCCGTTACTCTTCCGACCCGTTCCGAATGCGTATGTGTGTGTGTGTGTGCGTGTTCATGCTTAAGCACACAGTTAGGGGCAGGCAAGATAAATAAAATAATTAATGAATCTTTTCCCACTCCACCGTTGCCCTCTTATTACCATCCCCCTGTTTTGCTCCGTTGTGGGCGAGAAGGGAGAAAACTGCGTAAATGTTGTCGCCGTCACCTGATCCACAGTAACCCGCCCCGCTGCTCCCGCCCGGCCCCCGCCCGACACATGCAGTTCGCGTTTTACGCTTTTTTACTGTTTCGTGTTTGCTCCGTTGGTGTTTGCTGCTGCTGCAATCGTTGAGATCTTATTTCTTTTTTGCATTTCCGCTCCCTTCCGGAGAAGGGCGGGACGGGAGGGTGCAGGTAGTGCCCCCGAGCGCGGGGTGCTGAGCACAGCAACCAACCGCCGCCAGCAGCAGCAGCATCACATTACGGGTAAGGGCCGCCGGCGTGCGTGGGCTGAAACAAAAAACGAAAGAAACGCTTGCTGCTTGCGCGGGGGGTGCATTTATGTGTGCGTAAAAAAACACGAGCAAACAACGCACAACAGAGAGAGAGAGAGAGAGAGAGAGAGAGAGAGAGAGAGAGAGAGAGAGAGAGAGAGAGAGAGAGAGAGAGAGAGAGAGAGAGAGAGAAAGAGAGGAAGAGAGAAAATAAAAAAAAAACAGATAGAAAAAGAAAAGGAATGTAGAAATGACTTTGCATAAAAGCCCCAGTCTCTGCCCCTTGCGTGTGTGTGCGACATGATGGGACGTGGAGCTTACAGAAAGGGTGCACAAGAAAAGGGTAGCAACAGCTAAGTTCTACCTAGCCTGCTGGTCTTTATAAAGCGACCAAAAAGGAAGGTTATTCCAAAAATCAAGCAAAAACACAGCTCGCCACATTTGTTGTTTCCTTCTCGAACGCGTTCGTTTCTACTCCATCGCGCTTTGTATTGCACCACGCTTCCCTTGCTACGCAACGACGCCCCCCCCCCCCCCTCTCCCCTGTGCAGCACTGCTTCTAAGCGTGGCGTTGTGGGCAAAGGTTTTAGAAAATGCAGTGCCTGCGCGCTACCGGCACACTCTTAGGGCCACGCCGAAGGCCCCCGCAAACAGCGGCACCGCGCACCGGCGTGTAATTATATTTGCCCGGGCGCACGCACACCGGGCATGCGAGGGCGGAAACGATCAGGACCCGCACGCCGCAGCAACGGGAAAACGCGCGGGGGACTTTGCACTTAATTTATATTTATTCGCCCAGCGCGCCCGTCATTAAAGGCCCGCGTTTGCGACAGTTTTCTTGCCAGCTTTCCGGGTGTGTGTTTTGTTGCTCTGAAGCATGCACTGCGGGGGCGGCAAACGCGTGTCGCTGGAAGGAGCTTTTTGGGGGACGTTTGTTAAGGAGGAGAAAAGGCGGGCGGCGGGTTGAAAGAAAACGCGCACTCAACTTTGCTGGGAGAGAGGGTGCTCAAATTAAAATGCGTTCACGGCGGATGACGACTACTGCCGAGTGAGTGCGCGCGTGTGTGTGTGACCCCCCCCCCCCCTCTCCCCACAACCCACCTCCCCAATGCCTCGACCAGCCACTGGACGCTTCTGGGCGGGAGGAAACTGTATCGTGCAACGCCTTATGCTGCGCTCACTCATGTTGCGACTAAATTAGTGTGTATCATTACTCATTCGGCTGCGCACTGCGGTTGTGTGCGGGCGCATATCTGGTAGTGGTGGTGGTGGTGGTGGTGGGGGGGGGTGCTTCTGCATCCTCCCTCCCACGTCCTCCAAACAGTTTTGTCATTATCTCGCTGGTTGTTTATGGCGATTTAAATGATCAGCGCATAGATCACAACCATCTCCATTGGAGCTCAAATCCGACATTCCTAGGGAAAGCTCGAGGGGAGGAGTGGTGTGGTGATGGTGGTTTTGCACAACTACTAGTTGCATTTCATTCCCCACTCCCCTCCACCCCCCCCCCCCCACCCCCCACCTTCAAGTGGCTTAACATGCATTGGAATGTTGGAAACTACGTTGCGCTGCGACCTTTGTTTGGGTTCGTCGGACTTCAGAGAAGATCTTGGAGTAGGAACTCCAAAATCCAGCATCGCTCCCAATGGGCAATGGGCGGGGGTGGTGCGTAGGTGTGCGACTCACCCCTACCACCCGCTCCCCAAAGCCCTGTCAACACCTTGTATCCCCGCGCCGCCACCCCCCACTCATTGTGTTTATTTTCAAGAGAGGGCGCGCGGGCCTGTCGACACCTTCCGTCCCGGGTCTTGTGAGGCGCGTTGTGTTTTTGTTGTTGTTGTAGTAAGGCGTTGAGTGAAATTCAACGCGTGATCGGATAACGCATCTGCAACACACCGCACTCTGCCGTCTTTTCAATGCAATCCCCGACGGCGGCTGCTGTTGCGCGGGAGAGATCGCTTCCAGCAGATAACTTCGCCAGGCGTCCGATCTGCTCTTTTTGTGTTGTGCGGGATCAAGGTGGGGGAAGGGCTTGCGCGTGTGTAGTAACGTCTTCAATTTCGATTCTGATCGCTTATAGACACACGCACACATAGACACATAAAGTCCCTAAAGGTGGCGAAGATTAGTGATGGGTAACGTTGGCGAAAATCTGAAGTCGTCACCGATCCTACTTTGAACATTTCGGAACTGACTTCGGAACGTAGATTATCCGGAGCCGTTCGGAATCGTCTGGAGCCGCCCAGAATTGCCTGGAGTTGTCTGGAGTTGGAGTTATCCGAAGTCGTCCAGAGTCGCCTGAATTCATCCGGAGTTGTTCGGAGTCTTCCAGACGTACGTCTGGAGAAGTCTGGAATCTTAGTCGTTTGAAGTCGGTGTCATCTGGAGTTGTTCGGAGCTATCTGTAGTCATCCGGAATTGTTCGGAGTCAACTGTAGTCATCCGGAGTTGTTCGGAGTCTTCCGGACGTACGTCTGGAGAAGTCTGGAGTCTTAGTCGTTTGAAGTCGGTGTCATCTGGAGTCGCTTGGAGTCGTGGCCGTGAGTTAGCCGGGGATGGCCGTTGTAATGCTTATGTGATCAGGATTTTGATGACACCGGACGACTTCGGACGATTCTGACTCCGAGCGGAACCAGTGACTCTGATTCTGCCGGAGTCGGAACCGGACTAACAACGGTCGGATTAGAATAGGAGTCGTGGGTGTGCTCCAGAGAGCACATCACTAGTTATAAGATGCCGAAAGGCGCAAAAAGGAACCACCAGAATCCAGAATCTCTGGAATCTTTGACGCGGGGAGTTTGCATTACGCTTTTGTTGTTGTTGTGTAGATACCTCTCCTCACATATACAGACACACACACATACAGAACCATGCATAAGAGCGCTCAATTACAGCAACTGGTTGCGCACATCTCGGCACGGCGCGACGGTTCTCCGTGAGGTGTTCTGTGAAGTTATCCGAAAGAGCGATTCAGATCACCGGTGTGTGTAGGTGTATAGAGGTACATTTGCTTCAGTGGCAAGTATGTCTAACCAGAGCATGGAGTGTGTATGTGTTGATGGTCAAGAATGGAAGAAGTTACTTGAGACCCACGTGCTCCAGCGGTCTCATTTTCCAAAACCTAAGCCTGACAGCTACACGAGCTTCCTGTACTCTGTGGCACTGGTCGCGCAATGTTGTGCGCAGTGTTGGTGTCCGAGCGGAGGAAGATATCAGGTTTTGGGTCCAATATCCATCCTCCACGGGTTGCGGGTGTCGGGGAGGGTTTGCGCGGGCATCTCCAATCTCGAGGATCTTCTCTATTTCGTGAACTGCTGCGCTCGGCGCACCGGTCAAGCGGGGTCACGCTTTTCACGCCCGCTTATCGATCCATCACATACACACACACACACATGTACTCCTCTTTTGAGATCTAGGTACAACGCGAGGCTATTCCGCCGACTCGCCGGGAGACCCGAGGTGTGTGGTGAACGCCACTGATAGCGTACAAATAATGTTCAACCCGCTTGCAGGACCTACCTCCTCCCTCTCTCTCTCTCTTCAAAACACTATTTCAACGCAGAAATGAAGGAAAACTGGAGTGACGAGAAACACCGACGGCGGTGCGGAAGATGCGGTGAATCGGGTTGAAACCGATGTGTGTGGGTGTCCAGAGCAGATCTCCTGCCTGCAGATCTCCTGCCTGCAAACCCGGCAGGGGACTTGAAGTGTGTGTTTGTACCGGCTGTCACGAGCGCATGTTCGCTGTCAGGTTTCCAACGGTTTCGGGGGCCCCGCCGTGTAGTTGGAGGGCTCGCATGCAGCGAAGACGACGAAAGGTGCGAAGCCGTGGAAACTATCGAACCCGTTTGGGAGATGCTGCCGCCGAGGGAGTCGGTTGTGGTTTGACATCCCCTCGTGCGCGCGCCTCGTGAACAAGAAATGCATGCCGTCGTCGTCGTCCCACCTTCGTCGCTGGCGAAACAGAAGTGCCTCCGGGGTGAAATTGAAGGTGGAGAAGCGCGAAGCAACCGATCCGCGAACGATCGACATGTGTTTGCCCGCCATTTTGACAATCGTCAATTAAGTGTGTGTGTGTGTGTGTTTTTTTTTCTTCTCTCCTCCAACTTCCAACAAGACACGAACCTTCGCATCATCTACCAGCAATGGCAGGAAAACGTGTAAATGGAAAACACTGCATAAATTATCATCCACCTTTTCGATGCCCCTTGCGTCCAATAGTGTACCGCGCGTCATATCAAGAAGTTGGAGCAAAGAACAGTCAAGATTCATCAAGGGTGTGAGATGCGCTTGGGTCGCGCGTAGGTCAATTAATAGCGCACGGAATGCGGGGCAGCGAATGCATTAAGGGAATAGGAGGGACAGGAGAAGGATAGGATACATACCAGCGCTTGATGAGCTGAGGCGGCGGCGCCTTTCGGTCTCAGGTTTTGCTTTTGTTGTGGGGCTTTAGTGCATTTACTGCAATTAGCATATTGGTTGCAAGACCGCAAGGAAGGAAGGAAGATGCCACAAAACATGCACCACTGATTGACTGCTGGATGGGACTGGGGAGTTGGGATGCTGTTCCTGGTCCTCTTTTTCGGCACAGGAGCGGTAGCTGGCTGGATGTGCTAATTTTTAAGTCAACAAACAAAAGCGGCACAGTTCGAAGGGAATGGAGATTTTGATGCAGCTACTGGTAGTGCCCGGCCCTCCCGGCTCTATGTATCGACTTTTAATTAACGTATTGTTTGTGTGTATGTGTGTTTCCCCTCCTCGCCACACCTTCTTCGCGCCCTGCAGCGACGACGTGGGTGGTGATCTGCTAATTTGCTTTTCTCCCTACTCCCTATTATATGCTACTCAGGAATGCTTTGCACAGTTGCTTGCTTGTTTTACTGCGGTGGTACTAATTTCAACCAATGTTTTTTTTTTCTCTTTCTCCCTCTCTCTCTCTCTCTCTCTCTCTCTCTCTCTCTCTCTCTCTCTCTCAAACAGCAGCGTAAGCTGTCACCGACATGGGCAGTGATCATTACTGCTTGAGGTGGAACAATCATCAATCCAACCTTCTCGGGGTGTTCAGCCAATTGCTCCAGGACGAGAGTCTGGTGGACGTCACACTCGCTTGCTCAGAGGGCGCCTCCATCCGAGCCCACAAGGTAAGTTGCAAACGCGTTACTGTTTTTTTGTTGGGAGAAATTTCAGATTTAGGTTTAGGAATTTGTGTGAAGAAATCGAGTTAGGAGATGCATTGTAAGGCTCTTGTTTGAGGGCAGACGAGTTCGTTCCGAGCCCTCGAAAATACAAGACATCCAGAGCATTCAAAACTGAACTAAAACAACCCGTGGAATTTTATGGACATCTCCGGGATTTTGGAGTTTCCCGAAGTTGGAGGTTGTTTCATCTTGATCAGATTTAGAAGATGTCCAGGTACAGTTGTGTATTGTTGGCTGTTTATTGAGATTTTTGCAGGATTTCGGGAATATTCTAACGCTGAAGAATATAGTAGCGCTACCAGTCTACAACTTCATTGAGAGTAGATGTTAGTATTCCCAATTTCAAAATGTTCAGAAATATTTGCTCTGATTTTTAGAGTGTTACATGAGTATTAGCTTGAAACTGGAAAAATATTAATTCAGAAGGGGAGGTGGACAACAAATCACAATTTCTTTGTTCTTTTGTTCTTCTTGCATGTTCGGATATCTAAAGAAAGTCTGTAGTCTTCAGTGATACACTCATATCAAAACATAAACAAACCATCTCCATGGAAACTCATGGAGATCTCCTGAATTTTGGAGTTTCGAGGATATTTCATCTTGATCAGATTTAGAAGATGTGTCCAAGTACTCCAAAAATAGGACATCACCTGCACACGATCATGATATGACAGTTGTGTACTGCTGGCTTTTTGTCGAGATTTCATAGGATTGATTGTACAGGATTTTGGGAATATTCTAACGCCGAAGAATATGAAGACCCTTCTTCTTAATCTATTTGGCGTAACTTCCTACGCGGACATGCCCGGCCTCTATACAGGCTTTCGAAACTTTATTCATTATCACGCAGCTGGATAGTCAAATCCTTGCTACAGCGGGGACGCTTCATTCTAGGCTTGAACCCATGACGGGCATGTTATTGAGTCGTTCGAGTTGACGACTGTACCACAGAACCTCCCTGGTGAAAGACCCTACGGTAGTCTACAACATAATTGATAGTAGATCAGAGTTGCAGATAGTATGCTGTAATGTTTGTGCGTTTCAGCAGTTTTTTTTTTAATTTTAAACCAGAGTCGAAGATGTTATAAAGATTTTCATAAAGCTTGGCTTTATTTTAAGGGTGTTACAGGACTTGAAACTGAGATTGTTATAAAATCACAAGCCACTCAATTGCTAGTCCTCCCGCTGAAAGCAGCACATTCGAATGTCTGCGGGAAAGTCGGTGGCAATCTTCAGAGATCAGAGAGGGGATCTGTGAGATGGGCTAGGCTGACAATTTATTGAGATCTTCCACACTGCTCCGGGGAAGGTCACGCGCGTTCGCCAAAGAACCTCTCCGCCCGCAACAGGATCGTGATGATCGTGCCGAGCCCGTTTTCCTTGTTGTTGAAGGGGGGGGGGGGGATGATGATGATCGTGGAAAAATAGAGACAACGAGCCGTAAAATTTGAAACCCGCGTGGAAACCGTTGACCCCTCCGGTGCCTTCCCAGGAATCTGTTACGCCTGCCGTCGTTGTGCGTGGCTTTGATATAGACACACACACATACACATTTTCCAGCAATTTCAAGCTCGCCCGAGACAGAGTACCAGATGAGGATGATGAGGATGGTGATGATGCGCACACGGTTCCACGAATTTGCGAACCCCAGACGGTGGGACGGGGTGAAGCAACGCGCCCGAATGATCACGATTTGCGCGACTTTTTTCATTTTTTTTTTTGGTTCGCTGCATCGCGTCCGCGGCTCGTGATTTTTCATCGGCTGTGTCCTCACCGGGTCGTCGGGTGTTATCCCTCCCCCGCCCCCTTTCCCTTATGCATTGCCATCATCAGAGAGCATCTCACGATCGTCGGCGGCGGCGAAAAACGGTGAAAGATCAGTGTTGCCCTTTTTCCCTGCACACATCTCGTGGGCGCCCCGGCAACAACAACACAACAAAACACATATACAAAGAGAGAGAGAGAGAGATAATCGCATCAATAGTATATTATGCACCCACACCCACCCGCCCCCCGTCCTCTCTGTGATTCCTATTCCGCCACTCGAATTTCATCTCCGAGCGCTTTGTGAGCCGTTGTCGGTCCTCGGTTGGGTTAAACAAAAGTCCGCCAGGAGCGCGAACCGGGCACGCGGGAAGGAAAAGCCGCGAGAACGACTTTTAGAAAAGAAACGGTTTGTTCGTAAGGGGGGGGGGGGGGAGATGAGGGTTAAGATTTGCTTTGCTTTCCAACAATCCCCTTGATGCGCTTTTTTTGCCGGGATGCAGTAACATCGCGGAAACAAAGAGCGATGCTGCGAAGAAATGAACTCTTTCCCGCGCACGCCTTATGCACTAGATCGCGAAAACAACCAGAGGCATCAAAGACCCCATAGTGCACACCAAGCCACCCACCCATGACCAAGCCCTGAAGGTAGGGAGGGGGAATGGGGGAAGATGCGTTGTGCTGTGATTTCGGACTCGTTTTTTCGCCCTTTCGAGCCCTGGAACTCGGGGACGTTTGGGACGCTGGAAGCCGCAGGCAGAGGAAGAGAAGGAACTCTGTGTGTGTGTGTGCGTGGGTAAGTGAAGCAATAGAAGCGATAGGGCAAAAACCGGGAACTAGAACGCACACACGTGCGCGGGTGGTTCAAGTACACTGGTGGAGATAAAAGAGAGCGCACAAACAAAACCTGAGGACTTTGGGCTGCTGGAGAGTCGGAAGAGTGTACCCAGGGGGGAGTCTCCATTGGTGCAGGCTGAACACACACACACACACACATTTTTATTTCCCAGAGCTCGGGAAAAGACCGCCGGATCGGTGTTAGAAATAGCCCGGAACGTGACCTAAAACACGGTACGCGGAGGCACGTCTGTTCGTGTGGGAGTCTCACGCGCTCGCTACCTTGCGCCACACCACCAGCCAGAAGCTAGGGAAGTTGTCGCCCGTGAACTCGACTCCGAGACGGCGCGGGAATGAGCAGGCGAAAGGTGTAAAGGCGTCCTGTGCCTGGCAAATCGTGTCGACGTCAAAGACTGCTTCTTGAAGGTTCTTGGCGATGTAGGTGGACACTGCGCATTGGAAGAAAGCAATCCAAGATAAAAAAAAAAAAAAACGCACGCCTCTCCAGGGGGAGTTCAGTGTACCTCTTCTTCTGCAGCAAACAGCCTGACGATCACGCCGCACTATTCTGGTACAGTTTTGATTCCTGCGTGTGCGCTCTATGTGCCTGGCCCAAGCTCTTGTGCTTGTGTGTGCGTCTGGGAAAGTCCGGGGATCTGTATGTTGCCCCGGAAGGCGCTTAGATCCGCACAGCCCCTTTGCAGGAGGTGGAAACAGAGCATCAAAATAAAGCACCGCTCTAAATATCTCGCCCTCCTCCCCCGATAACCATTGCAACAAGCTCGGACGGCGTGTCTCGAACCCAATATTGGAGCATGCACAGTATGCGTGTGGAGGAGCAGAGAGATGTGCTGGGTTGGTGGGTGTAGGCGACGGACCGGGCGACTCTTGCCAGCAAAATCGGTAAAGTGCGCTCCGGGGTTAGGGTGCGCTCCGGCATGTTCTCAAATTTCGTCCCCTCGCTCCGTGCGCCACTCCCTCGGAGTGCGCGCGCCCGCTCGCACACTCTCATTATCATACACGTAACATCTTTCGCGGTCGTGTTTCTGCTGCGGGGCATCGGCGTGGCCCCATCCGTACAACACATCTCGCGCACACGTTTTTGCGCGCCCCCATCTCCCGCGCAGCATTTCAGAGCCTCGGAGGAACTCCCACTCTCGTAAACAAACAACGAACGCGAAGACAACAAAACGCCAGTGCCAAAGCCTGGAGGGATGGGAAGGAGGTCTGGGCAACCAACAACGACGCAAAACTGCGCGCAAGCTGCGTTGTCCAGGGTCAGTGATGGGTTGTTGTTTTTGTGTGTGTGTGTGTGTGTGTGTGTGCTGTAGTTTGCTGCGAACAAAATTCCTGCGCCAAACGTTACCAACCCTACAGAGGACCAACGCACGATGTTCCGACATATCAGGATGGTGATGCTGCGTATGCTAAGACTCCCCGAGCGCTTTGTGTGCAGCGAGTTTGGAGTTGTCGCAGTTTGGGAGGATGTGCTGTCAGACCTTCCGCCTGTGGTTTTATGACTTAGTTCGAAGCCACTCCAGGTGATGGACAATCTCCACGTGTCTGGCGCGCTTGAAATTACCCTCGAACATTACCTCCAGGGAAATGATTTATGGCGGTGGTGGTGGTCGTGGGTCCGCGAGGGACCACCTCCCACACGCTTGTGCTAGTGCCTTGGGGTTGGTCGTTAAAAAGAAAACGTTCCCAACACCAGCCAGGATCGTTAATTTGTGCCTCACCGGGATTTTGCTACGGGTGTGTAGGGCTGAAAAGGGAAGAGGTTGTGGTGTGGAAGAGCATTGGGACAGTGAAAGCTACTCCATTACTTCATTTGCATTTGCGCGGGTTCGTCCAGTGTGTGTGGTGTGTTCTGCCCTGCATTCCCTCTATTTCTTGTGTGTGTGTGTGTGATCATGGATGCTAATTACTCCGGGAAGAGATAAAGCGCCTCACAAGCGCGGGGCTGTCATGTTTCGTTTTTTTTTATTGTTGTTCTTACACACCCTCACACACCCGTCCGGCCGTACGTATTGGGGGGGTATACGGACGCGCACGCCGGTGACTTACCGGAGGCTAAAACATGACTTCGGACTTCATTAAGAAACATGAGCGAACCGGCGCGCGCGCGCACGCGCACGTGCTACCGTGTATCCTTCCTTATATTGTCCCTGCTAGCTGCAGGGTAACCGCTGGTCCTAGTGTCTGTGATGCAGAGTACAGCTTTACAATCGCACTTCAGTGCCCTCTTCTTTCCCCAGCATTCGTTCCAGGCCGGCGTGTCCTTCGAGCATGGTAATTGCTTGGTTCGAAGCTGTCTGTCCAAGGGACGGGGCGAAGTTTACGTCCTAAAAGAGGTGGTATAGTTGGCCTATCTGTACTGATTGCAGTTAGTTATTCGTTGATGTTTGCTCGGGGTGAGAGAGAGAGAGAGAGAGAGAGAGAGAGAGAGAGAGAGAGAGAGAGAGAGAGAGAGAGAGAGAGAGAGAGAGAGAGAGAGAGAGAGAGAGAGAGAGAGAGAGAGAGAGAGAGAGAAAATCCAATTACCTGATCCGGAACATCTCCTCCAAACCTGGACAACGTGCTGCCAAACGTGATGCTTTTAATATGACAGAATGTAGAACAAAACAGCGCTTTACACTTCACAACGAGCGGACGGACCGGGTGGTCTAGTCATCAGATGCACTCGCTTTTGCAACACCGGATGGATTAGATTCCCAGATCGTCTGATCGTCGACGTGTTCCTTTCGAAACAAACAAAAAACTGTTTTAGTTGGACACCACACCCCCCCCCCCCCCCCCCCCAACCACACATCTACCTTGTTTTGGATGCTTTTATTTTTGTCCACTGCTTGCGAGCCATTCATCGGCCTTGAAAGGAAAGAAAGACACCATCCGCTAGCGCCATCCAGCGGATGATGATGGGATGGTACGTGATAAGACTCAATGATAACCAGCTAGCTCGCTCTCTCTCTCTCTCCACCACGTCCCAGCCGTCGTTTGTTTTGTGCCAATCGAAATAACCCCTCAAGTTGAACAGTTGCTCTTTACCTTTTTTTCTCTTATTGTCTCTCTCTCTCTCTCTCTGGTTCTTTGCCTCGCCTCGAGGAGAGAGAGAGAGGTGCGTGTGTTAACTGCGCTTAAAAGCGGATCTGCGAAATTTTGGCGTAACACACAGCCTGTTCAACGCTTCCGTAAACGCTTCGCGCGCATTCTAAACTCCAATCGTGTCCGCAGCGATCGAGCTGCGTGCTTCGGACGTGTCTGTGTGTAGTGGTAGCGCCGTGTGTGCGTAAACCATATCCGCCGCCATCTAAGCCGCACGCACACCACACCACCATGATCAGTGCAACACACAAAAAAAACGACCGTTACAGGTGGAGCAGTAGTTCTCTTCCTCTTTATATTTGTCTTACCTCCATGGGGGGGGGAGCAATGTGTTAGATTACGCATCTCATCTACGCGTGGAATCGGCACACCACCAATACCAGCGCACACAAACGGTGTGCGAATTCGCATTAGAATGGTGTCTCATGCATTCGCTCCTCCGCCGAATGGTATCGCTCCCTCACTGTTGCTCTTTTCGCACAATTTCGGCTTCCCCTGGTGCCACAAGCACACGCACCGGACAGCTTTGCGTAGTTTTTTTTTTTTTGTGTGTGTTACCCGTTGTGGAGTCCCTCGCACATGTGCTTTTTTTCGCCGCACTCCTGTCTCTCTCTCTCTATCACTCTATCTGCGTAGAGTTTGGCAGAAGCAGTGGCGCAGAGTGTGTTCCATTCCGTTTGCTCTAACGCTCGATACAGTTTTGGATGGCGTGCAAACACACACTGATACGTTGGTAGCACAGGACGCTGCGCTGTTTCCATGCCATGAGAATGATAGGCAAGTTTTTTTTTTTTTTTTTTTTGGTTGGCGATACCGGCGAAAAGAAAGGGAGAATTTCTAAACTAGAAGAATAAAAAGCCTGTGGGAGCACCAGGGGTGCTAAACTGGCCCTGTAGAAAAAAAGCGAAACGCGCTGAAGGATGTTAGGATTTGGAGGTTAATAAGAAAACAGAAAACAGAAAAGCCATTGGGGCATCAGCACCCATTCTTGAGCGTTTTGTTCCTTGTTGGCAGGGGTAAAAATTTAGCTGCCGCGAAAAAGGGTGCTGGTGCTGTAAATATGCTCCACGCACAAGTAAACGCCTCAAGCACTTTTTTGTTTGTTCGATTGTTGTTGCTGTTCGCTTTTATCACTCTTGCCTTTGGGTCACACGGGCATCATCAGCGAGCTGCCAACATAAAAGCGCGCATCACATCGAGATGCCGTCGCTGGTTAATATACTGGCTTTCTATTAAGATTTAGAATGCTGCTTATGCGCGCTGTAATAAATCAAAAATGACCACACAAAAACGATAACACAATACAGTAAAAAGATCTGCTATGCAAACATCGTAAATTTTACCGTCCAAATCTTCATCCTCAAGTGTGGGCTACTTTGGGCTAGCATATAAGCTGATTAAATATCAATAACTTCAAAATCGATAAAAATCATCCACTCGCGGCGTTTTACTACCATAATTTAATCAACCATAATTTACGATTGTACCGCTGGAGGTGTCGTCGGCCCAAAAGGTGAAATATCAAACATATTCCCTTCCATACATTATCTTGCAAACCACAAAAACACACACATTTCGTTTGGTTGCGGTAGTTTGTCATAAAACTAAATCCGAACCGATTTTGTTTGTTTTTTTTTTTATTTTTTATTTTGCTGTGTTTTTATGTTCATCCTATTCTCCTCGCGGCCGGCTCGACTCGTTAGTCAAAGTTTAGGCGATTTGCTAAATTGAACGCTGGCGACGACGGACCGACCACCGACCAAAAAAAAAAAAGGCTCTTTCTAAATTTAAACCCCAATTTGGCCCTGCTCCCTCACTCTAATATTTTGCCTCACGCTCGCTCTAGCGTTGTCAGAAGCAGCAGTCCCCCGTCTTCTCTATCGGGCAAAAGGGTGTGTAACATCATGCGTTGTCGGTTTTTTTTTTTTTTTTTTGCTTGTCAGTGTGTAGAGTTTGGACTGCCAAATCGACACACGGTGGGGAGTGGGGGGGGGGGGGGGGGGGGGGGGGGGGGACCACTATCTCTCGTTCTGTGTGCGTGTTTGTGCCCGAAACACAAGGGTTGATTTTGCGCGCGAACGGTCATTGAACTCTCTTATTCGCCAGTCTCCCCCCCTTGTCCCCGCCCCTATCTATCCCCTTGTTCGCGCACCCCTTTTGTTGTATCACCAAATGGTGTGCGTGCGCGGCTATTTGGTGCGAATGTCAAGGTGGTTGTTGCTGTGTGTATGTTGTTGTTTTTTTTTGTTTCTTCAAAAGATGTAACGCACTACCGCGCGCTCTTCGTGTGCGCGCGCAGTGTAGCTCATGCACGCTTGTGTGTAAGATGGGTAAGAATTAAAAAAAAAAAAACAAACAAACGAAAAGCATACCCCTACACGCATTGCTCACGCATATGTTTGCGACCGATGAGATAAACACAACCCCGTACAGCTTTGTACGGCACGCTTAAGCTCAAAGCGGCGAAATATTTTAGCCGATACGACTTATCTGTAGCGCGCTCTCCCTCTTCGCCCGGGATTGCGTCTTGGGGCTGGGGTTTTTTTTTTTTTTTTGTTTGTCGGACAGACGCAACGCTTCCGCGGGGCTACCAACGCAACGCGGGAAGCGCGTGCACTAATTGACGCGCGTTGCTCAGGCAGCGGCAGTTTCTTCGTTCGATTCCAAGCAAACCGAATGAAGAGGAGGAGGAAGCTTTCCAAACGCTAGAGGATTTGTGCGAGAGCTTAGGTTTTGTCGTGTTATGTGTGTGTGTGTGTGTGCGTCGGTGTGTGGTTTTTGAGTAGAGAGAACACGGCAAAAGCAGCGAAGCGAATTTCGATTTATTAGCAACCTTTTGCTGCTGGTGCGAACGAACGGAGAAAAACCAACTCCCGAACAAGAACAGCAACAGCAACAACCCAAAAAAAAAACAAAAAAGCGTTAGCAATTCCGAGCGCTAGAAAGAGGGAGAGAATGAAGCACGCAATAAAGCAAGCGCGCATACACACGCATTTGCGAATTCAATTTTGTGAACCGGCCCCTACTCCCTGCCCGCAACCCACCCGGACACAAGTGTGCTGGTCCAGGGTGAATTGGAAATGAGCATAGAGAGAAAGAATCGCGCGTTCTTGTGTCTTGATGCTATTTCTTTCCTGTTTGTCTGTGTGTTTTTTTTTTTTTTTTGGTATGGAATTTTCAACTGTCATTGGCGATATCACTCCCGTTCCCGTTCTGTGATGAGCCATCGTTGCTAGACAAAAAAAAAACCTCAAGCATCAATTAAAACCGGTGTCGATTTTATCGATTCGAGCGATTGATCACCACTGGCTTTAAGATCACGCTCCGAGCGGATAAGCGATATTGCGTCAGTGAAGGTGATGTCTCTGTGTGCTAGCTGTGTGCATTCTCTCGGTCGTATACACACGGTCGTACACTGCTCGCGCGCTACTAATCCTAATCACACACAAACCTACCCCGCTCTGCCCTGTGATACTGTGAGGTGTGATGTGCCTAAATCGACAAAAGAATGGACGGATTGATTTGTTAAAGTGTCGTCCCGCACGTTGCTTTTGTATGCGTGACTGATCGTTCGTTGGACGCGTATTGTAGGGTTTCGGGGGTAGATCTCCATCGTTTTCTGTTTCCTTTCGATTAGAACGGAGCGATTAGAATTCTGGATATGATCTGTCAACTTGACAGCTCAGCTCTTAGCTGTTATTTGGCGTTATTTGGCATGAGCCTTGAAGCACACTGCCTAGACTCTCGCATCTGTTTAATCTTCCGAAAACTTTGGCCAATCATGCTAACGCAGAAATAACCCACCAACCACTCCTCGATTGCTGCTTCTCAGCGCCTCATAGCGCCTCGCTAATCTCGCCAAAACTCTAAAGACCACGCACACGCCTCTAGAGCAGCCCCGAATGTGTGTGTGTGTGCGTGTTGCGAATCTTGCACAAGCGAGAAAAATGGATAACAGAGCAAGGAAGAAAAAACGCGTAAAGAAAGGTGCGCGCGCGCGCGCGCGCCGCTTGCTCCAGGGGGATCCGTTTTTGGGAATCTATTCCCTCCAACCTTCTTTTTTCTTCCACAAAGCCACTTTTTGGATCCTCAAAAACCGTTCCGAGCGCATGTGCTTGCGGCACACAATGCGTGCTGAACCAATTCTTCGAAGACACGCTCAGCGGCTTTTGGGGTTTGGGTGTTTTTTTTGGTGGGATACTTCTTGAACCCTTTTATTTTTGTTTTATGCCTGTCAACCGGATGTGTGTATGTTCACATGTGTGGCTCTTGGAGGAGGGAGCGCTCTCCAGCTCTGTAATGTGCACAAACCGACGTCTCTCGTTTCGGAGAGGGAGTCCTCCATCCAAAACAGAAAACCCCGAATCAAAACGAATCTAAACGAACGATATCAAAACTTCGAAATTGCTGGAATAAAAATATCCCCCCCCCTCCCGCCCCCCTTCTCCCCTTCTCCCCTCTTGCTGAACCCTTTGATTCTTTTTGTTTGTGTGTGTGTGTGTGTGTTCGTTTTTTCTATTCCTTTGTTGACCGTTGCCGGTCCCAATTTCTGCCTCGGCTGCGTAGACGCACAGAGAGCGTGGTGTGGCTGGCTGCTGCGCTGACAGCGACCAACGTTCAGCGACGAAACGGCCCGAGGATACACCGATAAGCGACCCCTCTCCATGCCTGTTTTTTTTTTTTTGAGCGCGTGATCCCCTGCTGATCGTTTTCGGTTGGCATTGCCGCCCCGGGGGTCATTGAACCTTTGGAGCGCGTACGGATCCCTCTCTCTCTCTCTCTCTCGCACTCACTCACGCGCGCAACAGTGCGAGGAAGCAGCAATAAAGCTACACGCAAAAATCGCACTGCCCGAAAAAAACCTTGAACTGCTGCTTCCCCTCACATCTCCCGTGCTCTCAGGCCACCCGCTCCTATACGGTCATCCACTAGACGCAATACCTTTTTTTTTTTCTTGCTGTTGCTATTCTTTCTCTATTCTCCAACACGCACAGCGATCAGTTCGGTGTGTGTGTGTGCGTGTTGTTGTTGCCGGGAATTAATATGAATTTATATTTCTCTCGGCCCACCGAAATTGACCAACCGAAAAATGCGGCGCGCACGTTCGCCCATCTCGCTTTCCCTATCTCGCTCCCTCGCTCTAACTCTCGTTCACTACAGTGAATCTAGGGTGTGTGTGCGTGCGGGCTCGAGGCGTCCAGAATGCGTACTAGAGAGTGAAGCTAAGAGAAACAGAGAGCGAAAGAGATAGAGACACACGCTTTGGGTTTGATCTATTAAAAGTGCGAACTCTCTGTCCCGATGACGACGACGCACTCTTTTGTTACTGTGTGTGTGTGTGTGTGTTTGTGCAAAGAAGAGAGAAATAGAGAGAGAGAGGCAGATAGTGGGATGGAAGAGAGGAGGAGGGAGGCCCGGTCAATCTAGAGGGCCCATTAGAAACCAACCCAAACGCATGGAAATCAATTCCCCGTGCTCCATCCAATCGCTTTTTTTTGTGTACCTTCTTTGTCTAGGGGGGGTTCGTCTCCCGTCTTCCCTTCCTATAAATCACTTGGCGCAATACTTGGTGTATGGGGAGGGCAGGCGCATGGCTGGTAGATAAGATGGTGGTGCTGTGTGTAAGCCGCTCGCTTGCGTCACTATAACCACGGATGGGAAAGGGCGAAGAAAGACAAAGGAAGGCGGAGGGGGTGTCTTTGAATATTTAAACATTCCCAATTTCGCTTCCCTTTTGGACCGCCTCCCCTGGTGCGTCTCTTCTTCTCGCTCCTGTCTCTATTCGCAGGTCAATTTGTGTGTGCGTGGCGTCCATCTTTCTTTTATTTTTTTTTTTTTTGCACATAGAGAATCAGCCACCCGGAAGTGTGATGGTGTGTGCGTGTGCGTCGAAGGGCACAGAGTAAAAGCGGGGCTCACCTTCTTCTTCTGTCTATTTCCTTCTCGGCCAGCGCTGTGCGTATAAAAGTGCGTGCGCAACCGGGCCGCGTGCGTTAGGCTGCGTAGATAGCTCCGTGACGCCGGTTGCGTCCAGCCAGAGGCAGCACGATTCGAAAGAATCGTTCAAACTTTCGGCAGTGTCCGCAATATTAATTATCGTCCAGTTGTGCCAAAGTGCCAAAAATGGAAAGGGTTCGTCGCTTTGGCGTGCGACTCTGTGCGCCGCTTGTCGGGAGTAACGCAAGTCCCCTCTCCAGCTCCAGCGCATTCCATTCATCTCCAGTGCTTCGGGTGGATTGCAAAATAAAAATTGCACCGCCACTACCTCTTCACCCCTCCACCCGCAATTAGTGAGTGCACAAGTGCAAGCGACCGATCGAAATTCCTCCGACCGACTACTACGGGAGCAAGGGAGGCTAGTGGTGGTGTTACCAAGTGGCCCATTCTACACGGGAAGGGGACCGGGGATTTACAAGTAGAAGCAGAAGAAGAAAAAAAACGACCAAAGAGTGCGCTTAAACCTATGGGCTTTCCTTGCTTACCCGCTTATTCCCATTGCAATGGCGCAAGCGACGAACGCCGAACGAGTAAGTGGCGTACAGCATCCCCCAATGTAATGTGTGTTTATGTATGTGTGTGTGTGTGTGTGTGTAGGTGTAGGAGTACGTTACTGATACAGTCCCGTAATTAGTTTGAGGCAAGAAAATGGTACGGCGAAGCAGCAAAATGGGATCGTATGACGGCTAATGGCGGTGTGGCGCGCGCGCAGCAGTACCTGTGCTGTGTGTGTTTTGTATCCGTGTTTACACTTACACCTCCCCCGTTGTTGGTGCGTACGATCGAACGTTCCCCCCGGGGGTACTATTGCTGCTGTTACTACTACTACTACTCCCCCCTCCCAATCCCGGGAATAATATAATATAGCAGAGGTGAGACACGGAGTGACCGTTAGAAATTGGTCCGTGCAAGAGCGCGCGCAGCCTGGTGAAGTTCACAGCTCTACTTCAAGATATCCGTGTTCTTCTTTTTCTTTTGAACAACCCACAAAGAGAGCAGTATCTCAAGTGTATCATGTGTGTTGTATGTGCGCTTTTTACGAACCTTGCAGCTCCGGGCGACGAGTTCCGGTTTTTCACCCCAACCAGAACGTACACTAGTGATGGGGGAAAAATGAAGTTTTCGTCGCAATCGATTTCAGGCTAGCTCCGAAGTTTTCGTTGGAATCAAATCCGGATAGTAGGACCGAGATCGGGTTTCGGAATTAATCCCGGAATTGTCTCCGGAGTCGGAATTGGCCCTAGAATCGATTCCAGAGTCGCAGTTGGTTTCGGCATCGCCACGAAAATAGGCGTTTAGGTCCTATGCAAAAAAAAAAAATCAAAATTCTTTGCAAACGATCCATGCCCTTGGCTGGCTATTTCGGATCTGATTTCAGCTCCAGAACTGAGTTCTGATTCTGGATCCAATTCAAATTCCGGAGATGATTATGATTTCCGGAGCCAATTCTGGGATTGGAATCGGCTTAGGAATAGGTATTGGCTCCAAAATCGGAATCGGCTCCAGAATTGGAATCGACCCCGGAATCGGCTTTGGGATCGGAATCATCTTCGGGTATTGATTACGAACGCGAAATCTGGACCCACCACCAGAAGAGCATACACTTGCAAAGTACTGTGGGGAGAGGTAGTGCCGTGCCAATGGTGCATTTTAATGGATAATGGGTTGTGGGAGTAAGGAGCCTACTACATCTGAAGAGGGACGTGCCAATGCGGGTGGAAGAAATACGATCTTTTAAGAAGATATGCAATACGCATCGTGCGCGCAAGAGCGCCCTCTAGGAAGGTCCCGGAAGTGGTGGAAAAAACACACTGTGGCAAGTGTTAGACTGTTTAAAACTAATTCTGTAGTTGCGTCTTCTTGAAGTACCCAATGAAAACGCGGTTTGAAGTTGGAGTAGGTCCTAGGATATTATTGACTGTTCGTGTTATTATTTTCTCAAGAATTGTGGACGAACCGAGTCGTTGCTAAAGTTGCGCTCTCATCAGATAAAGTACTCGCTCGCTGGTGCGCAGTATCGATCCTAAAGTACATACACACACACTCCAACATTGTAGCTATGGATATTTCTATTCTACCTACCAACGGCGCTGTACCTGCCTGTCTGATTGTATGTCGTCCTCTCTGTGTGTTGGTGGCGTGCCTTGGGCCCTGAATGGTACACTCGAGCCCTAGCCGCGCTCCTCTCTGTCTCAAAGTCTCTCCCCGTTACCTGTAGTTCTTACATAACCTCAAATCGCAATCGCTTCCGCATGCAGGCTTGTTGGTGTATTATTTTTTGGGTACTTTTTACTCGCACACACACACACACAATAGAAGTTAGAGCTATACAAAAGGGGCTAAAAAGTGGGTCCTTAAAGCAGCCGAAGTGCAACAGCAAAAAACAAATCTAAAAAAAACACACACACAAAGCCAACGCACATCCTCTTTGCTCCCCGTCCCCTAGGGTATGAGAAAAAAGGGGATTGTTTTCTACCTCTTTACTCTTCTTTAGCGCGTTTTTTTGTTCGGTCCTTTCGTCCTTTTTTGGGTTCACTCCAAAATTCGTGGTTGGTGTGTGCGTGTGTTTGCAGTTTTAAATTTTGGCATTTCGATTCACCCTTTTGTGTTGCCCGTGTGCTGTGCTGGTACGGTACCTCCCGCATCCATCCCCAAATACCTTTCCTTCTCTTGAGACACACACACACACACACACACACACACACACATACACACTCTACATTTTTGTGCTATGCAGCTCGTGTATGTGTGTGTATGTTGATTGTCGCTTTGTCTTTGAGCGTTAGATTTCCCTTGCTTTGTGTCTTTAATTTGGGACCTTTTTGGTCTAAATATGTGTGTGTGTGTGTTCGTAGTGGTGCAGCTGCAGGGTGTATGAAGCAGGGCGTACCATTTTTTTTACATTTGCCCGCAATATTAGCAAATGAGAATGTTTTTTGGTGTGGTTCGGGTTCGTTGTCTATGGTGTTTTTTTTTTGTTTCGCTTGTGGGGTGCGTGTGTGTGAGTGTTTCATCGTTATGAAATGAGTTTTTTTTTATATTTCTTCCCTGGTAACTCCAGCGGGGTTCGATTGCAAACTTCAAGTGTCCTTGTAGTTGCATGACGCGCGTGTGTGTGTGTGTTTTTCCTTCTCTTATTATATCTTTTTTTTGACAGTTTCAAAAATATGTATTGGTAGATTTTCGTCAGAAAACTCCACTCCACTGCCGTCTTCCTTCCTCTCGCGTAGCTCTTGTTGAGCGCTTGCAGCAAAGACTTGTACTAGGGGCGCGCAAATACCTTGGTTTTGCTTTGGTTGGGTGTAAAACCGAGACAAAAAAGGCAAAGAAACCAAATAAGGGTATCGGTTTTATTAATATTGCCTTCCGCGTTGCTTTCTCTCTCTTTCTCTCACTGCCCGGTTTTAGAATAACTGCATGAGAGAGTTCGTCGCCTGGTGCGCACAACAATCAATCGATTTTTTGTTGTTGTTCCTTTGCGTGGTTAAATAAAATTGAAAAAAAAAGGTACCGAATACAAACACACACACGTACATTAAAGTCTGTTTTGCAACAAAAAGGAAAGCTACTACCTGCATATCTTAGGTGTGGCGGATTGGTTGTTGAGTTTTGCGAGGGACTTAAAGGTTTCGTACGAAAATAACTTTTTTTTTTAATATCATCGCGCAATGTAAAGGATGGAAAAAGGGGGGAGGGAGGGAACACACAGATTTGGCAGTTGAATGTAGGCAAATCCGTTAACCCGTCTCCCAACCTTTGGGTTAAACACGAAAATGACCGCAACAAGACACGAACCCTACTACGGCGTCTCATCCGTTGCGAGATGTTTCCTTTTTTTTGGGGTTTTTTTGTATGTTGGTCTGCTGTTCCTATTTTATTTCTCTCCGAACACTGCGTGTGATTCAATTCTTAGAAGAATGGGCCATACAATCATGGTACAAAAAATAAAATAAAATAAATTAAATTAAAACTTGCGACAGAAAAGCGATCGCTTTTATAGAGCGTCATTATAGTGTGATTTATTTTATAGAGAGAAAGAAAGATACCATCCCCACACCTCGCACCCTTCCAGTGAGCTGGCGATGAGTCGGAAAAGAGGGAAAAATAATGCATCACAACAAGTAGCAAGGGCAGAATGAAAATAAAAATATATTAAAAAAAAACAAAAACGGTAAAATAAATCAATCCATTTATCGAAAAGATATCACGCTGCCGCCGGCCCGACATTTCCCTACAGGGCGGCGCGCATTCTTTCGCAGTGCACCGGTTGCTTCTGCCGCAAATAATCATCCTCTCTGTCGCGCGCTCTCTCTCTCTATTGCTTGATTAATGGTTGGTGGTGCACACAAGTACAGCAGGATGATGATGGTGCGCTCTGCCGAGAGTGTCCTGCAAACTACACTTTGATTAATAGAGTGTGATTTTCGTCAAGCCGACACAGTGTGGCACCCCTGCTTACCCCCGTGCTCTTGCTACATATCGCGCAAATCGCGCTCATCTGTCACTTTGCACGAGTTAGTGATTTGCGTGTCCGTGTGTGTGTGTCTTAAATTCCGTGCGGGCAGTTTTCTGTTCTTTTTCCACGGCTTTTTCTCTACTTTTCACATGGAGCAGAGCTTGTGTGTGTGTGGGGGAGGGGGCACCATTCAATTAGAAACACATGACAAGCCGCCACAGAGAGGGACACACACACACAACAGGGCAGGGGCAAAAAGCAGGCCGGCCGGGATGTCAATTGGAATGCGTTGCTCATTAATATTCGTTTTAGCGCGCGCGCGCGGTGTGTGGAAAAGCCCGGAAGCTTTCTACATGCGCAAGTCGTACAGGAGAGGGCGTAGGATGGACGGGTGGGGCATGTCCATTAGCAGCGATCTGAAGAACGCGCCACCCCCCGGTGCGCGAGGTGTTTGTGCCGCCGACGCTTCCCTACTGTGTGCGGCGCGGAGGTCAACCCGATCGCGCGCTCGTTATCGCGCAAGACCTCTTCGCGCTGTGGGCTGCAGGCGGAGATTGAGCAGGGATGCAGGGTGAAACTAGAGCACAAACAGACACACACCCGCGCGCGACACTAGGACGGGGAGAGGGCCAGCGTGTCCTCTCTTCACCTCCCCTCCCCCCCCCCCCCTCCTGCCAGCGCAAACTGATGGAGCGCCGAGCCGGTCATGCTGGGGCCCCCCGACCGAGACCGCCGACTGTAGCCGACTTTGCGCAAGTCATCCGGACACTTAAGCCCCACGGTTGGTCTCCTCGGTGGGTGGTACAGGATGGCGAGGACGAGTACGGGGGCAAAAACCATTGGGTGGCAACACACATACACACAAACACTTTTGGAGCGACATCATGCGCTATAGTGCCACCGAGTTGACGAGCGTTACAGATATGCGCGCACCACCTGTCCCTCACCCCCTCCCCCCGATGTAATGGACGCATCTTTCGGTGTCCTGCGGGCAGAACGGAAAGCCTCCCCCTTCCCCCCTCCCCTCACGGGTCGGTGTCGTGTAAGTCGTGGGGTCAAATCGCGCTTTCACCGGGCGACTTGTGTCGAGTAGGAAGCGGCAAAAAACCTTCCAGCGCGCGCACAGATAGTTTTATTGCCCTGTCAATATTGAGATATTGACGTCGAGCTCCCGACAAGCGACATCGCGCTCTTCCCCCTCTTTTAGTATATGGCTATCCCCACACACACACACACACACACGCGTGGCAGGAGCAAATCAATTAACAGTCGGAGTCCGGGTCGGCTGCTTTGCCTACACCGCAGGATGGGGATGGACAGCCGGTAGGCGTTGTGCGTTCCCCCTCCGTCGTTCACCCGGACGTGCTCCTGACGTGGACGCTCCTAGGAAAAACGCTCCAATCTTGACCAAATGGTGGAAAGTGAAGCAACAAAAACAACACAACAACAAACCGAAGAATGACGTTTTCTGTGGCGCAAAATCACACCCCGGCTCTGGCGGTGCTGTTGTGCGCTTTACAATGTTGCTAAATGTAGACTGATGAGGTTTTTGACCTCTGCGGGTCCCTAAGCCCCCCCCCCCCCCACCCACCGGCTTTTTGTTGCTCCCGTGCTCTGTCGCAAACCACCGCCAGCCCCCAAGGCGGCACAGTGGGCAGTGGCGGGGATGAAAGTCCAAAAATGAATATTTCAGATTTCTTGATTCTGAGTAAGGCAAAAAAATCCACACGTATCAAATTGAGAAAAAAACACGAAATTCCAGTCCCGTGCTCTTGCATTAGTTTAGAAGATTCAGAATCTCAAACTCCTCTCAAGTGGTGGAATAAAAAATCAACTTGATAACTATGTTTTTTACACCGTTTTCGAGTCCAATCGAACAGTTTAAAGCTGCTTTTGAACATTGTTCAACTATAAGTCAACATTTGACGTCTAAGTGAAAGACTGAGGCTTTTCGCAACTAAACCTTTGCTTTCCCCAATATTAACGTACGTTTATATTGCCCGGGTTCGTTTCTTCTGTGATCATTTTGTTGCAGTTAAGTTGTTTGGAGCCATATTTTAATTGATTTTGTAGTAATTTAATAGTCAACTACTAATTTTGAAAGTATTGCGATAATTTATTAGAAAATACATTCATACAATTATTGGAAATGAAGGCACAAACAAGAAGTCTAAACTGCATACAGCAAACGGAAGGTAGGGGCATCACTTGTTTAGTTACGCTTGAACGAAGCTCAGATAGGCATCAGCATTTCAGTTAGACGTCAAATCTTTAATAATAGCTGAACAATGTTCAAAAGCAGCTTAACATTGTTTATTTGGGCTAAAAAAAGGTTTAAGTCTTCAAACCATTGTAACTTAAAAAAAATAAATTTTAGAAAATGAATATGTTTTGGAAAACCCTTTCCAAATCTAGTATCCACAAAAATGTGGAGTTCTTGAAAATATGTCAATTGCTTTAGAAGTTAAAGAGTATAGTGTGCCCTCCTTTCTCTACAATTTCTCAATCGTGTATCGTTGACGTCATGCCTAATTTAAACGCCGCAAAACAACGTGGTCTCATGTAAACCAAGCCAAACCTTTACATCCAAACAAAATACCTATAAAGAAGTTAGGCGCTACTTTGTGCCACTTTGCGGCAGATATTGGCATTTTAATAATAGTATTCAACTCCAATTTTTAATAAAATAAAACTTTTTCTGGTGAAGAATGGCTAACGGCACATTATGCTTGCGATGTTTGGGAGCAGGTGTGGATGCAATTTTGATCATTTAATATGTTGCTCATCGATGGCGATGCGATCATTTATAATATTGCCAGCAACTATGGTACTATCGAAACTTCATTTTACAGTCGTTGCCGGCAAATGTTGGGTCTAAGGCATCAAGTTTTGACTCTAACGCACCTAATTTTATCCGTCAATAATTATTAGGTTAAATTTTGTTAGCAACACGGTTGACGTGCAGTCAAAAATTGATGTCTTCGGGATAAAAATTAATGCGCACTGTCAAAAACTGATGCCTGAGAGGCAAATATTGCCGGACACGCTGTCAAAAACTGATGCCTTGGAGACAAAAATAGGTCCATTAGAGCCAATAGCTAGCGACAACGACTGTATTACAACTGTAGTTCTTTAAGCGAAGATCACTTAACAAAGAAGCAGCTAAAGGGAGTAACTATTTACAGGGATAGAAATAACGTGAACATGCTGCTGGTAATAGCTCTAGAGAATCATAGGGAAGAGTTCTTCGCTTACGCTGGCAAAATTAATACAAGAAAGCTCCGAAAGGCTGTGCCTAGGCCAATCGGTTTACCAACATCTTTGTTACAAAGCTTGTCTGCAGTGAATGCTTTGAATATCAAGTACTTTGTAAATAGAAATATGTTATATGAATGGAATTGGAATGACCCGGCGAATTATTATAAACTAGGTCGCATTCCATCCAGTTGTTTTTTTTAATAATCATAATCGTTGTTACATAATTATGGAAACATTAGTCAATAGTACCTAAGAAGTCATGTATTGAATGAAAATTACTTTTATGGCGCTTTTTTGTTGTAAGAAGATGCCCACTGTGCAAGCAATGGGGTAGCCTGCCATAAATTGGAATATCTGGAGCTTCTCTCCGTGCGTCCATTGCCTATTTTGTGTGTGTGTGTGTGTGATTAGATTGACTTAAAAAAACATTTTAGAGTGAGGGATAGTGGCAGTAGAGGAGAAGAAGTCTGTCAAAACTTCTTCGCGGTGTGTCCTCCCTATTAACATAACCTGTCATAACCTTCAATTTCCGTAATCGAGCACAACGGGCGCAGGGCGCGCAGCGCATTATAATCCGCCACTCTGTGTGTGTGTGTGTGTGTTCTCGTAGACTCGGGCGGGATCGAGAATAAATTAATTACCCCTTAAGTCAATAGAGTAAAAAGGAGAGATAGAGAGAGTCGGGATATTGCGATGTTTGATGCTAGAAGTGCAAACAAATAGCGAAGCGATGTGCAAACTACAACTTCAAAAAAAAAAAACAAGGAAGAGGCAAAAGAAAAAAAAACAAGCGAGCCTAATCTTAGCTCGCCATGAAAAAGGGAGCAAAGGTTTGGGAGGTGGACCGGCAACTCCAATCGCGGCAGGTGCAAAGCTGCTTAGCTTGATTTATATGCGCTACTTTGTGTCACGGGCTCTTTTTTATTATTATTATTCGCTGTTCACGGATCGCCACCGCCGCGAGAGACAGCGGCCGATGCGGGGAAAAGGATTCGCTTTGTACGCGTTTTAATATCTCGCGCGCACCGTCATCTGATTTACAATCCAGTCGGGCAACTATTTATTGGGGAGGGGGTTCATTTCTTCTTTGCTATTTTTGGGGAGGGTTCGTCGCTTACCTTTTCCTCCGCAGAGTGTGAGAGATGCCCAATGGCGAGGATAACTGTCGAGTCGAGCAAATTAGCTTAAATCGTTTGTGTACGGTGCGGCAAAGGTGGAAGGCAAAGGGGAGGGGCCACAAACAAGCACTTCTTTTTGTGTGCTTGGTTCGGGGCTTGATGCGTCTTAACTAGCAGTGAAAAAAAAGGCTTATTGACTGTTAACTCATAAAACGATCGCAAACTCTCGATGCTGAAATACATTTTATGTTATTATTTATTGATTCCCTCTCTCTATCTCCGGTGTGTGTATGTTTGTACTCGAGGCGGAGGGGGAAAGGATCCGCCTTTTGTGTAGCGTGAGGACCGATTACCACCACCACGGGGAAGCGGCACCGGAGACTTCGCCTCCGCGGATGTGTGCTATTGAGATGAATAAATAAATAAATTCCTCGCAAGCTTTTTCGGCCGCCGAACTCTTCACTCTTGCCTGCACATCTTCTGATGAAGAGCTGTCAGTGATTGAAGATGATAGCGCAGATAGATTTCTTAGCGGGCCGAGGGAGGTATAGTGTCCGTTAGGTTTCGTATGCATTGCGAGCTGTCACCGCCATCGAAGCTGTGCGGTTTGGCTAAATATCTTCGTGTCTTTTAGCAATCCTAGACGCGCGATCCAAGCTTGGGGAAGAGTCAAGGCAACACTCCTGAACGCATCATGTTACTGTCAAAATTTCGACCACTTTAGAAATCAATGGCCTGTTGTGGGCATTTAAAAAAACAGAGCGAGCGGGCTTTTGAGAGTCAGCACAGCTCTTGTCTTGGGTGATGATAGGGGGGAATTGTTAGTCAGATTCCGACTACGGCAAAATAGGGCCCACTAGTTCCGCCAGGAGTCGAACTCGTCTGGAGTTGGAGCCGTCCGGAGTTGGAGCCGTCCGGAGTTGGAGTCGTTCGGAGTTGAAGTCGTCCGGAGTTGGAGTCGTCCGGAGTTGGAGTCGTTCGGATTTGGAGTCGTTCGGATTTGGAGTCGTCTGGACTCAGCCGGGGTCATCTGGAGTTGGAGTCGTCTGAAGTAGAAATCGTCCGGAGGCGGCCAGAATCAGAATCAAACTGGAGTAAGAGTGACCCGGAGTTGTTCAGTGTCGGATGGGATTTCCTCTAGTTTTTTTCGTCTTTTGCTTTATGTGCCATACACTGCGAACAACTCCGAACGACTCCGGATGACTCCGGACAACTCCGTCTTACTCCGGACAACTCCGTATAACTCCGGACAATTCCACATTACTCCGGACAACTCCGTATTACTCCGGACAACTCCGACTTCAGATGGCTCTAAATGACTGCGGATGACTCCAGGCGACCCCGGACAACTCCGGACAACTCCGGACAACTCCGGACTACTCCGGATTACTCCGGACAACTCCGGACAACTCCGGACAACTCCGTATAACTCCAGACAACTCAGAATTCAGATGGCTCTGGACGACTCCGAATGACTCCGACTTCAGATGGCTCTAGATGACTCCGGATGACTTCAGGAGACTCCGGACACCTCCGGACAACTCTGGACATCTCCGGACAACTCCGGACAACTCTGGACAACTACGAACAACTCGGACTTGAGACTACTGCGGATGACTTCGGACGATTTCTGGCGATTCCGAACGGTTCCGGGTAATTTTCGTAGTGAAATCAATTCCGTTTGTTTTCGTCACTTTTATCCATCTTCTGCGGGACGCTCTCTCCTGCTCGAACGGATGGTTCCAAACACAGACAGGAATGTGTACTACATGGCACGGGAAGTACACGCTCCCACAGCCAAAGCCGAAAACAAACAAACACCAAAGAACGCAAGTGAACGTTTATAATTAGACCTTGGAGTCGGGTGTTTGTGTTGCAACCCGGAATCGCAGTGCAACTGCTGATGGCAAGTGTGCTGCTACTGCTGCTCCTTCGCTCCCGACGGCTGGGCGGCCAGGGCTGGGTATGTGTATGTGTGTGTGTGAGTGCCTGTGCAGGTCAGGGCTGTCAGGCTGTCAAAGTTCGAAACAATCGACACGCGGCGGGCCCTCGCCGGGGTGGCCTTCGAGCCTTCCAACCTCGAGCGGGTTTCGTGCGGCAAAAAAAAAAAAATAAAACAGGGAGAGTCTAAACACATAGAAACGTCAAATGTCAAACGGTCCGAAGGGAAACGTCAAGCCTTCACCTCCCTTCCTGCTGGATGGATGGGGAGCTCTGTGTGTATGTGTGGCGCGGTCTCTCTCTCTCTCTTTCCCTATCGGGGGCCGCACCACGCTTCTCGAAACGGTGTTTATTTATCTCTAGGTTTGCGGGGTCTTCCGACTCCACCATACCTTCCCTTTGGTGATTGTAAAATGATGGATTTTAATATTTTCCGCTTTCTGATGGAGTTGTGTTAGTGGATAAGGGCTAAGGAGGACCGGAGCGTCGGTCGGTCGGTCAGTGCGCCGAGTTGTTGTTTGCCCAGGAGTCTTAGCTGCTGCGCGAGCGAGCGACAGAGTACGAGAGATAGGTCAACTACAATGCAACACAACACACCGTGCTGCACACATGGCTGCAACCTGCTGCTGCTGCTCAGTTGGCCAACTGCCGCCTTTCTATCTATTACAGGGCTTGCGCAAACCGTGTGTGCGCACTGTGCCAATGCTGTGCAGCTGTGCCCCAACAACAACAGTTTGTGCGCCGTCCAATGCTTAGTGCTTCCTGCTGCTAGTCCATTGCGAACCGGGCAAACTCTGTATGTCGGTGTAGTTGGTTCCTTGCTGTAAGTGATTGCGCCACCGCCGTCACCCTCATTGCGCACGACAAAAACTCCGTTGCGCCGCCGCCGCCGCACATTTGTTTATTGCTTTGCGTGAGAATCGATGAGAGTTTACAGCGACATGGGGTGAGCGGGAGGACGATGAGAGGAGGACATAAAATACCTCTACACCCCCCGCTCGCCACTGCATAAGATCATCTTAGCCGCCGTGTCCCACACACGCATCGGTTCAATCGGTTTTTTTTATGGTGCGCCGACAGTTGACGGTAAGGTAAGCAAAGGGGGGCACCCTCGCTAGTGGGAATCTTTATGAAGCAATCAAAACACAGCAATTGACATCTCTCTGGTCTGCTCCGATTGACACTGCCACGGCCGATGCATTCAAACAACTTTATTCAGTGAACGCGCGCAAAAAAGACGGAAAGAGAAAAACAAAACAAGCCACGAACCCTATTTTTGCGTTTTTCAAAGGATTATCGATGTTTTTAATACACACACACAGAGAAAGCAGCATAAAAGCTTATTTTTCTAAGAGCGCTTAAATAAGAAGCTCCTAGTTCTTCCATTCAGTGCAAAAAATAAATAAAAACACTTCAAAATAACATTTACAGGGTTTCGTTCCGCAAAATCTCGTCATCCTTTATCGAAATATTTCAACTTGAATTTCCTGTTGTTACTATTGTCACCCGCAGTAAGACTTTATGAAAAGCAAAAACAAAACAAAAAATAGCAAGAAAGGTTCAGTGCCACTGGCTCGTGCTGAAATTAAATAAATCCCTGCAATTACGGTTATGGTAAAATAAATAAATAAATAAATTAGTTTAGTGTAAATTCCACCACTGCGCTTAACTGTCGCTCATTACGACACGCGGTCGGACACTGGGAAGCTATGCAAACACACACACACACGCACACATGCACACACACACAGCGCGTGCAGGGCCTAAACTCAAAAAGGGCTCCGGTGCACACGAGCGAGAGCTAAATACCACTTAATATATCAGCATATTTGCAAGGTCTCGCTAGACACGAATTTTATTTGTTTTCCTGCTTTACCTGTCTCCCCTTGCCGCGGCACCACCCATCCCTATACCCTTAGCCCTATATACCCCCGACCTGGCTGGTGGTGGTGGTTGCATTCTCTTCCGATGCTAGCAGCAGCGGCGCCCTTTGCTGCCACCAGCTCGTTGTCGTTGTTGGTTGTTGTTTTTTTTCCTTCTTCTCTCTCTGTTGCCCTCTCGCTCTCTCTCTGCCTTTCGATTGCACTCACTTATTCCCTTTTACATGCCGTTGCAGATAGCAATCATTGGTGCACCCACAATGTGCAGCTCGAACTCTCGTCTTTCTTCTCTCTCTGTCTCTCTCTTCTCTCTCTCTCTCTCTCTCTCTCTCTTTCTCTCTCTCTCCCTCTATCGTTGCTTGTGTCTATCGTGCTCCAAATGCAGTACCTCTCCGCCTTGGGTGGGAGAGGTGGATGGGTGTCCCTTCCCTTCGTACCTCTTGTTCGCACTTTAACGCTCTGCATTGCGTTGCATCGTCTCTTCTACACCCAACAGAGGGGGCGGAGGACTGCCTGTGTGTGTTGGGGGTGGGGGAAGGTGCTGTGATTTTTCGTTTTTTTTTTCGTTCGCTCCCACCCATCCACCTCTCGCAGGCAGTCCCTTTTAGTGCTGCTATTATTTCTTTTAGACGTTTCCGCGTGCTAAGATTTTCCCCATCCCCATCTCCACCCCCTATGCTCGCTCCACCTTTCCTTCCATGGTGAGCCCTGTAACGCGCTTCGTCACGTACGCTTCCTTGCGTACCCTTTTATGTTGGGTGCTGCCTGTGCTGCTGCTGCTGCTGCTGCGGGTGCTGAGCACAAAACATACACACACACACTATGCATCTGACTGGTTGGCGTTGCCTTCTGCGCCTCCTCCTTTCCCCTGGTTTTGCTCTGCTAAAACACTGCTAAAACACTTCTTGCACTTTGTGCATTCGGCAAGGCGCTCCTAATTATACCGTTGCGGTTGCGCCGACGCATTCATGTGTTAGAGCTCCACTTGTGTGTGTGTGTGTGTGTGTGTCTGTGTGTTGATTTAGTTTTTTTTGTTTTGTATTGTAAGCGGGGGGGGGGGGGGGAGGGGGTGTTCGTTTTTGCTCTTCTCTGTTTAGCTCGCAAAAATGGGAATTGAACGCGTTGCCCTTTTTGCTGTGGAGTTTTGGAAATGGGAGAAACCCCCTAACCATTGGGTAGAGAGGAAGGGGAACTTCAAAGAACGGAGGTGATGTGCGGGGTGGGATAGAGTGTTTTTTTTTCGCATACCCTCGCAGCAGTGAATTCGGCTACCGCAAAGACGAGGAAGGAAATTCATTTGGAAAACATAAAATTTTCCTCACTGTTTTGCTCTTCCGATTGCAATACACAGGCGCAATTTGAGCGAGCATATTTTTTAACTTTATGGCACAAAACGGTGCTCTAATCATTCCCGTACAAATCAATGGCATGCATTCGGACAAACCAAGACGAACGCACTACTGTTTGTTTAAACACAATGTGTTGTGTTTCATTAGCTTAAGTCGTGTATAACATATAGGTATCAAGCGTGCAAAGAAATATGCAAAGAAACCCATAGAGATTGCTGGGCATATAGTAAGAGTAGGAAAGCTAAAAATCAACCACAAAAAAAAACAAACAAACAAACAAAAAATCAGATGCAAAGAAGAACTAGCCAGTTGTGTGAACACGATCGGAGTCTTCGATCCAATTTTTACAATTTTGGAACCGATTCCGGAAGGTATGCCCGCCCAGCTGTATCCGGAATCGCCCAGAGTTGTCTGGAGTCGTCCGTAATCATGTGGAGTTGTCCGTAGTCGTCTGGGGTCGACCGGAGTCATCCAGATTTGTCCTGCATCGATCGGAGTTGTCCGGAGTCGGAGCCATCCGTAGTTGTCATCCGGAGTCATATGGAGTCGTTCGGAGTCTTCCAGAGTCGTCCGGAATCGATTGGAGTCGTCCAGAGTCGCAGTCATGAGGAGTTCTTCGAAGTCATCTGAAGTTGTTCGGAGTCATCCGGAGTCATCCAAAGGCATCCAGAGTTAGAATCAGGTGTTGTTCGGAGGCATCTGAAATTTTTTGGAGTCATTCAAGGTCATCCAGAGTTGTCCGATGCCGTAAAGAGTCGATCGGAGTCATCTAGAGTTGACCGGAGTTGTTTGGAGTCTTCCGGAGTCGTCCGGAATCGATGGGAGTCGTCTGGAGTCGAAGCCATCCGTAGTTGTCATCCGGAGTCATATGGAGTCATCCGGAGTCTTCCCGGAGTCGTCTAGGGTCGCCGTCATCAGGAGTTGTTCGAAGTCATCCGAAGTTGTTCGGAGTCATCCGGAGTTCTTCGAAGTTATCCGAAGTTGTTCGGAGACATCCGGAGTCATCCAAAGGCATCCAGAGTTAGAATCAGGTGTTGTTCGGAGGCATCTGTAGTTGTTCGGAATCATTCAGAGTCATCCAGAGTTGTCCGATGTCGTGAAGAGTCGATCGGAGTCATCCAGAGTTGACCGGAGTTGTTTGGAGTCTTCCGGAGTCATACATGGAGTCATACATGGAGTCGGCCGGAGACTTCCAGAGTCGTCCGGAATCTATCGGAGTCGCCCAGAGTCGGAGTCATCAGGTGTTGTTAGGAGTCATCAGATGTTGTTAGGAGTCATCAGATGTTCGGAGTCATCCGGAGTTGTGCGGAGTCATCCGGAGTTATCCAGAGTCGGAATTAGGTGATGTTCGGAGACATCTGTAGTTGTTCGGAATCATCTGGAGTCATCCAGAATCATTCAGAGTCATCCAGAGTCATCCGATGTCGTCAAGAGTCGATCGGAATCATCCGGATTTATCTAGAGCCGTCCGGAGTCGTCCAAAGTCGTCCGGAGTCGGGGCATTCCGGAGTCTTCCGTAGTCATCCGGAGTAATACGGTGTCGTTCGGAGTCATCCAGAGTTGTTCGGAGTCATCCGACTACCGGACGACTTCGACTCCGGCCAACTCTCACTCACGGCGGAATTAGTGATTCCAAATTTGCTGAAGTCGGCATTGAACAACTCACTATTCCCAGCTTTTGGAAACTATACTTTCTAATTCCTAGATTTAAAAAAGCAGATGAACATGAGGCAAACAATTGTAGTGGAGTCGAAAGTATCCAAATAGATTTCTTATTTACTGGTCTAAAAGCTGCCGTCGACCATGTACTATTGTGGCTTCGTTGCTATTTTGTGAACAGGATCAGGATTACGTAAAATTTGGAAAAAGCTAGTTCAGATAACTTCACAAGCACCACTGGGGGTTGTTCCTCATGGTAGCAACCTTATCGCTTAGCGGGGCCAAATATATGTAAATGACATTTGTTGTGTTTCTTATGCAGATGATGAAGACATAGTTCGTCCAGCTAATGCTACTGCTGATCATAAAGTGCTATCAGATCAGACTAATTCTGTGTTCACATCTGTTAACACTCGGCAAACTGTCATTAGTCAACCTTACTCAAAACCGATTGATGTTTAGTTACCTCTTCTTATGGCGGGGAGAGCACGCAGAAGAATACTTTGTTCTATATGAGCTCCCGATCAAACGATGTTATCTCGTGTCTCGTAAGATGCAAGACCAAATGGTTTTTTTATTACAAGAATGTGGTTGTACTAGCAAGATGAAGGAAAGGCGCGTAGTGTGGTGCTTTGTGCAGGTTTATTGAATTTAAACCCGCCTTCCGTAGTACCCACAGCGTGCTTCGTGCTTGTGTGCAAATCAAAATAACAGTGCGAGAGGAGGGGACGCGCTGATATTTTAACTTTGGCCAAGAGGGAATGGTTTGAGAAAAAAACACACACACGGAGGGCTCCGTCCGATCGTGCGACGGGCAGCGGCAGCAACCATTCAAATCGATTGTATTCTCTCCCTACCTCGCCGCTATCTCACTCTCTCTCTCTCTCTCTCTCTCTCTCTCTCTCTCTCTCTCGTTCCTGTTTTCTCCCGCGGGCTTTGGGTAGAAACTGGTGTGCTCCTTCGCGTGTGTCCCTCCCTCCCTTCCGCTCGTCACCAACGGTCGCCAGCAGCAGCCGCCGCCTCGTCGATGATCTTGTCTATTTTCGATTCGGCGCATGTTGTATCCGTGTTGTGGTTGTTGTTTTTTTCTTCTTCCTTCATTTCTTTACTTGTTGTGCCGCAGGCGCACTTTGCACAATGTTCGTGTCTATTGCACCTTCTCCCCAACTCCCTTGCATGCCACACTCCCACAACCCCCCGTCCTACCAGCGAGGAAGGATTCTCGGGCAGCTGGTGGAGGCGCGGTTTCGGTTGAGCGGATTGGCCTTTCTCACGGGATGCCCATCTTTTCCACCCGAGGGAAACACCGCATTATCCTCCTCCCCGGCCCCATCCCCCCCGTTGTTTTACATCACATATTTAACCTCTCTTTCTCTCTCTCTCTCCCTGCCCGGTAGGCGGCGAGTGGAGCGAACCGATTGGCATTTAATTTGAATGTTTCGGGTGGCAATTTTGCCATGCTGTCGGCGCTAGTTTGTTGTTGTTCGCGCTCTGGTAAGCTTGACAACACACAAAAAGGTCCACCACTCTCTAACACACTCTAACACGACAACGCGCTACTAGCGGTTGAGAAAAAGATAGCTGTGAAGCTTTCTATTCTTCCAGTTACAACTTTTGTATCGATTGAACAAAAAATAAAAGAAAGCTGGGATAAATACTTGATTGGACAATAAAAAAAAATAAGCAAAAGGGCGATAAAGAAATATTTTTTACGGTTAAGAAAAAAAAAACATAAATTTTCTTTGTTTTTTCTTTCTTTTTCTTTGCCCCATTAAATGCGTCCAAAAGCGAAGGATGGGTAAGGGTGAGCGCTCATCATCATTTGTACCGCTGTAGTGTGTGTGTGTTTTTTTTTGTGCTGTGCAGTAGTGTACTGGCCCTGCGTCGCTGATAATGACGGCAGACTTCTAATGGGGCAGAGAGGTTCACAGGGGGATGTTTCTCCCGTTCAGATAACGCGTAACGTGTTGCTGTTGTTTTTAATGCCGCAATGGTTAAAGGACAATGGTGTCGGGGTGTGGATGCTGTGGCTGCATTGTGCCCAGCAAGAAAAGGTAATTAGGGACAGCTTCAACTACAAAAACACACACACACTCTGGCAAGAATGGGTCGGAAGATGGTGTACGTAAAAGATTAATGTATATCGTTTTTTGTTTTGTTTTTTGTGCAGAGTATGGAGTGGAGGAGAGTCGTATTTTTTAATGTTTATAAACGATTGCAGGAAACCAAGCAGGTAGGGGAAATGGGCGAATATTTATCAACGGCAAACACACACACACAAACATCGCTTCCGAAAGCAAAGGAACAAACCGGGACCAAAATGCATCCTGCTGGCAAAATTTCCTTCTGGGAATAGAGAAAAGAAGTTGTATCGTTTTTATTTGGTTTGTTCAACTAATAATTATTATATTTTGCTTATGTGCTTTTTTTTCTTCTTTGGTTTTTTTTTCCTCTCGCATATCACGCATAGTACATCCCTTTAACAAGAGCGCAAAAGTCGGAAAAGGTCAAACGCGCGGTGCTGGACGCGCGCGCGAGGCTGGGTTCGTCGCTTCGATTGAGTGTGTCGCTCGCGCAAGTCTTTCGTTGCGGAATTTGGACGCGCAGAACGCACACCATCACCGCCACGGTGCTGATTGGCGTGTGAATTCGTGGCGAACCTTTCTGGTGGTGCTAGCATTTTAATCCCGAACCGGGTGTGTGTGTGTGTGCGCTGAAAGTGTGGCGCAATTGGAAATTGCTATTGCCGTGTGTTGTTTTTTTTGCAGCAGCAGCAGTAAATATTTGAATACAAACGCTTATAGCGGGGGCTCATGCCCACCCATACACCCTTTCCCCCCCCCCCCCCACTCCACGTCATCGTGAAAATGGAGGTGTCTTGATGGTGGCGCGTGCGTTTTTTGTTTCTCTCGTTTTTTTTTATATATTTTTACTATTTTGATCTCGCCTTTCCCCCTCTCCACCCGTCTTTCTTTTGAGATGGAAAGGAAAGTGTCACCCTTTTGGTGTGGCGCAGAGAGAGGGGGGCAAAAGAAAACCCAATATAAAAAAAAACAGCTGTGCATCTAATCTAGTGAAGCGTGAAGCGTCGGCGGCAAGGACGAGGACGAGGGCGGGAGCAGCGTTTGACAGGAAGGATGACAGCTTCGTTACGGAGGTGCGCAATCGCACGAACGGGCGGGCGGGTGGGCTCGGCTCGGCGAGATAAAGTGTCACACGAAACGCCATAAAAGGACAACAACAGAAGGCGAGGGGGGGGGGGTGGGTTTTAGAGGAGAGAGTGGATGGTGCGCCCAGTGTGTGCCAGCCAAACGATCGGCTAAATTTGAATACACAAGCCTATGGTAACTGTGCCCCCCCCCCTCTCAGCAGTTCTTTTTTGATGTCTGTTTTCCAACGGAGCCAATCATTCAGTATATCCCCCCTCCCCAGCTCACTGCCATTGCCAGTGACCGATCGGTGTGTTTTGCGTTTTTCGTTATTATTTATTTGTCGCGCTTCCTGCATCACGATGGCGCTGCACAGCCACGGCAGCGCGCACTGCACGCGGCCGGGTTCGTCGCTTACTCCAATCAACCTCGTTTCGGTTTCCCGCCCTAAGGTTGCCCTAATGCACATTTGCATTTCGCATTTCCGTCCCGCACGGCCGGGACCGTACCGCTTTCGCAACGCGATAGATCATGTGATGTGACCGTTCGCTCCGGGGCCATCCCTCCTCCGGCCGCGACCCCAAAACACACCGGTGTAGGTGACTGTTGTGTGCCTTCTATGGTAATGCCTGTACCTTACCGCGCCACTGCGTGGAATGATGCTGTGTGTGCGCGCTGGCCCTCCCTTCTGGCGAAGCGCTGCTGGCACGCACAATCATCAGCTCCTTGTGCGTTCGTTGCTCGTTGTTTTTTTCTTTCTCTCTCTCTCGCGTCGTCATCCTTCCCCCCCCCCCCTCCCCAGATTGTGCGTGATTGACGTGTTTTGCGTTTTGCGGCTGCGGGCGAAACATGCGTGGGAAACTACTGTGTGCATCTATGTGTGGGGGGGCGTTGAAGAGTTCAGAATGCAAAGCAAATGTCTTCGCAAAGTGCGTCGTCCGTTTGATGGCGAATGGCGCGTTGTTCTAGTGCGTGATTGGTGCCGAAGAAGATGAGGAGAAAAGAACAGGAGGGAAACTGTGCGTCTTTATGCCGTTTTGTGCAGTAAGCGTGAACCACCGAAGAGCTAAAAGCAGCATGTAGGGTGTAGGTCTTGCCGTTACTCAAAAGGCTTTTTTCCGATTGGATTTTTTCTAGTACAAATTTAGTATTATATTAGAATTCAATTGAAAATATTATTTATGTTTAAATCTTAAGGAATAGTTAAAAAAACATTGATATATTAGATTAATAATTTTATTTACTCACTAGCCTACCTTATTCGTTTAAAACATTTATATGAAAAATTTAAAGTCTTTAATTTGCATTAAAATGACAAGTAGCGCAGTCATTTTGCCTTCTTGTACCTCCATTTTGATTTTCTATTTATAAAACAATGATGTGAACTGATCACTGTTGCGCCATTATCTGCTCAACACGATACTTTGATGTTAATCTCTGGTCGAAATTTGCTCCGAAATATTTAACAATTATCCTTGATACAATCATTACATTACTTCCAATCATCACAGTACGTAACATACGTTTCTATGCCGAGGTTTAGATTCCGAATGATTGTTGTTCCGGGTTGTTGGAAAATATTCAATACAACAAAGCGTTCTCTGGTGAAGAATCAAAATAATTAAAAAAATAATAATAATAAAATTAATAAAAATAAATTTTCAAAATAATTATAATCTTTGCCACATGGTCATAAAACATTCATAATTTATTTAACTTACATTTCCAACACATTAGTGTACGTAAGAAATCGTGTATTCAATGACAATTACATTTATCTTTTTGTTCTATGGTGTTGTCCACCGTGCAGTGGTTTACAAACAATGATTACTGCACGCATCTTTGACTGTCGGCAACCCCAAAAGACCGACCACTCCGAGAAGCGTAGGCCAAAACTTGCAGCCATGTCTTCCGGGATCGTGGGAAGCTTTAAAGAATCAATAAAACACACGCTCGCTTAAAAATATCAACCGGGTGCAGTAGAAATCCGATAAGTGTTTTTTGATAGTTTAATTGCGTTTCACGTCTGAAAGGAGTGGAAACGGTTTCAACTAGTAGTCTTACAGTCGTTGCCGCTAAATGTCGACCCTAACTCACCTATTTTTGTCTCGAAGGCACCCATTTTTGACAGCATGTCACAGTGTTTGTCTCTAAGGCAGAGATGTCAAACTGATGGTCATTGGAAGAGATTTACTCAATGCCACAGGTTACTATATTAATTGTCAGATCATGTCAGTTATTTTCCTCCCTTATCTCTATGCATGTATGTATAAAACAGATAAAAAAAATGCAAAAATTGTGCAAAATCGTAGAAGGAAAATCAAACATAGTTATTATGATAAAACTGAGCTTTTTATTTCGCACAATATTATCAAAATGATTAAAAAATCAATGAATATTATTGTTCAAGTTAAATAGTAAATAGTAAAAACGAGATGATAATCATAAAAAAAAGATTATATTTGGCAACTGTCCACGCATCCACGTTTTCCAAGTCAGTAAGCGCCATCGCATTCTTTCTCTTCGCTGTTCATTGCTCCTAATTGCGCTGTAAATTTGTTAGCAACGAATATTTGATGAACAATTCTTAACACAAACAGCTCACGATTTAGTATCAACCTCATTCAAACTTGTGAATGTCTCACTCATATGTATGAAGTTTAAGAGCATTACTTTTTTTTTTTGTTAAGCCATCAATCAAGGCACTTGGTAACCAATTAAGCAAATTTCTATAAGAAAAAGACTGGCCCGAAGTAACAAATTCACTCAGCCAATAGGAATTTACTGCTGGAATTTACTGCTCTCTCTATTGGAACAAACGCGTTATTCATGGCCAGTTTTTGCTCATTATTTTTGCGTATTGAATCTTGTTAGTTGCGATCAGGAGACCTCTGACCAATTGAAAATATTTTCTGATTTTTCTATCAAATAATATCATGTAAAAACTAGGTTGCGGCCCGTGCTACTGTTTTCAGCGGCATTTTGGCCCGCGGGGCATTTGGTTTTGTAATGTTTATGTGATTGTGAAAATTCCAATTGTCGAAAATCTGCTCAAATCCCTTGTAAAATTATCATAATTCCTAATAAGAGTCAAAAATTGATGACTTCAAGACAAACATAAGTGCCGTTAGAGTCAAACATTGATGCGCACTGTCAAACATTGATGCCTTAGAGCCAAAATTAGGTGGCAACGGCTGTGTAATACAGTGCTGCCGATGACTCCTTTCAGTCTAAAAAGAGTTTTGTTATAGTTTAACTGTGCCCCACAAGACATTCAAATGAAAAACGGAAGATGTTTCTTTGGGTGTCCTTGTTGTGCAAGTGTAAGAAATAAAACTGAGATAACCCAGCGTGGACGTTTCAACGAACTATACCCAAGCGAAGGTCCGATGCACTGGATGGAGCCGTCATGTTACTGTTTTCTCCCCCCGCTTTAGTGTGATTGGATTCATTTAATTTAATCAAATAATTCAAATTGCCCGTAACACACAAAGCAAAGAAAAGGCTTAAACCATGTGTATGTGTGTGTGTGTGTGTGTGTTTGTGTGGAAGCTGGGTAAAATATAACAGCGGCGATAATTATTATTATCCCAGCGCCTCGCTCTGTAACACGATGCGCCCAGCCAACAGTGTCTGCCCATGCAAATGGCAAAGGCAAAACGGGACACGAGACCCAGCGCCTCGATCGTAAACGAGTGTCCCCCCCCCCCCATCACCCCGCGCACGTGTGTGTGTTGTGACAATAATGATAAGCCTGATAGTTTGCTAAATGGCCGTGCTAAAGTGGCTACATAAATTAGAGCGCAGCAGAGTGCAGCAGGAGGGGCGACGAAGCGCACGAGCCACACGCCACCGGTGCGCCCAAACTCTTCCCGGGCACGGCGATGCTGCAAAAGTGTCGCCAAGAGTTTTACGATACGACATTATTCGCAGCGGGCGGCTGCTGCTGCACAGGTGGCTTTGCTGCTGGAGCAAAACGACCCGAGCGCATATTATTACGCTTCTCGTCTCGATGCAGCTGGTGCGTATGCTTCTCTTGCGGAGACCCGTGTGTGCGCTTGCCCTCCTCTTCTCCCTTGGTGTATCCCTCTTCCTTTCTGTTCACTTTTTTTTAACGACACCAAGTGAAGGGGATGCACCAAAAGGGGAAGGGACAGAGCGATCGAAGCTTGGGGGGGAAATCCCACTCACATTGGCTCGTTAAGCCGGGGATTAATTCACCTTCGGCCCTTGCAGGTTGCGTTTTGCGATGCAGCGACGAAACGAATCGGAATGAAAGGAAGAGAGCGAGAGAGAGATCGCTCTTAATCGAATCGTTGAAGTATCGATAATGCTACCATCGGATCGGTTTCGGTGTAATTATAAGCAAAGCGTAATGGCAGCGAAGGAGCGGTACACGGGTGGTGAATCCCGTTACCACCAATGCACTGGTGTGTGTGTGTGTGTGTGCTGCAATCATCTCCCCCGCAAGTGGAGGGATGTGATGCATCCACGGGGTTGCCCTGGTACTGGTCCTACTGTGGGGCGAGTAATTCGCCGCGACCGTCTCGGGCAATAAAATCTGGCAGCAATTTAATTAAAGATTAAATAAAATCCCACGCCCGGTTTTTTGTTTTTTTTTTTTGGTTTTGCCTCATCTTTTTATTCCCTGCCTTGGCTTGCCATTAAGCATCCGCCGAGGACGCAATGAGGTGTAACTGTTGTTTAACGAGCGATTTTTTATTAATTAAGCTAATATAGATAAACCATATACACCAACTTATCCTCCTCGTCCTTCCTTTCCCATCCCTTCCGCGTGCTGCACAGTGCAACAAATCACCCGCGCGCGCGCGCGCAAAGCTTCAATAAAGCGGTGAAGCTGGAGAAAACAAGTCGTTCGATGGGATGGAAACTGATCGTTTCGTACGGCAAACGAGCTCGTGTGCCCGGTTTGGAAAGGATGTATGTAAATAATAAGGCAGTATGCTTGTTTAAGGCAGCTTTTTCTTTACCACCAAACAATACAATCTTGATTTAAAACCGTGCACGAGTATTGAGAAGGAAAGAAAAAAAAATATTTTAAGCGGGTTTGTCGCTTTTCGCCAATCGGCCGTGATTCCGGTGGTATTGTAATGCCGTATGTTTTCAATTATCGCCTTGTCCCCGGATGTGTCCCGAAGGAGAATTAAATTTAGTTCCGCTTTTCGGTCTCCGGGCTCGAAGGTATAAATTCGGATGCACATTAAACCAAGAAAGCAAAAAAAAAAAAAAACATATCACCACGATCAAACGAAGCGGCACTTCACACCGATGCGGGGTTTGAACTTATCGGAAAGAAGTGAGAAAAGAAGCGACACAAAAAAACCCCCCTCCCACCACCGACGGGGGACGAGACGCACACGACGGGGGCTGCACGGGGCAGAACAAGATAAATGCCGACGCCAAGCGACGAACCCGTTCAATTTATGTTAATAACAACTTTGTTATACAAATTACCATTTCATTAAACACTACGGCGGCACATACACACACACAGAGGTAGGGGTGCACTGCCTCCTTATTTCATGTTTTGTTCCGCTGCTCGTACTGGTGCTTCATCTTCATTCCTTTCCTCCAGCGAGGTAATTTGGAGGGAATCCGATTTGTCACCTGATGGTGTCTGGCGTGTGTGTGTGTGTGTGTGTGTGTGTGTAACGCTGTGCTTACAGCCACAAAGCTGCTGTTGGAACGATCATTTTCTCTTTTTTTTTGTGTTGTGCAGCCAATATTCCTTCCAGTCTCTTACCATGTGCTTTGTTCGGTGCGATTTTTTTTTTCTGCTGTTCTTCCCCACTTCCCACTCCGATCACACACTTCGACTGGCGAATTCGAGAACAGCAGCAGCGCGTGTATCCTTCTGCACAGGTGCACCCCGCTTTCGGTGAAGATTGCAGCAGCGGTGCAACGCGCAGCGCAACACAGGAGGGTCCCCTCTTATACTGTCAGGAGTGTAAAAAAGTTGCGTGCGCTTTTTTGTTGTTGCGAAAATGGAAGCTTTGCTGTGACAATTTGGTAATACATTCAGTTTTAAACGTCTTTTCTGCCTTTTCGTCAGGTTGGCTGTATGACCAATATCCATGCAACGGACTAGATTGGTTTTTATCTTACTGTAAATAGAGACGTGCTGGTCAGCCTGATCATGTTCCATCGACTGAAACAGACATTAATCCAAAGGATCAGTGTCTGGGATATACACCGGAGTAGATAAAACTTCCAATTTCAGTGTATTTTAGAATTTTTTTAAGGATGCCGTAGGATCATTTCCTCAAAAGTGAAATTACTGGGTTCGTCGCTTGTTGACTAATTCCCATATTTCCACCTTTCGGATGGTACAGCTTGTTTTTAAGCGATGGGAAATTACTTGCAACTATACTTCTGTCAAATACAGAACGATTCTTCATATTTTCCATACTTAGTGAAGCAGAGCTTTCCGCAAAAAAAAAACCCCTTTTTTGGCAAAAGTTATGATGGTCACTAGTAGTGGAAGGGAAATTCCAAAGATGAAGCTTCAAAATGGCTGTGTTTTTTTGGTTTTGTTTTTTCATTCCATCAAAGATAAATAAATTAGAAAGCACACGAACTTTTTCAAAGTCCCAATGTATGACGATAGTGTATGGTGTGAGGAGGTTGTGGGAGCCTCCATATATATATTTTTTTTACATCATCCCCTTTTAATACAAGCCTACCCCTTCCCCCCGCCGGGTGATGCAAAGAAATGGAATAATTATAGACATTTATTATCAATTTGGTGTACATTAACTGCAACACCTTGGCTGCTTGGCTGTTCCCTTTCCCAGTGTGCGCTGGCAAACCGTTGCTGTGTCCCACTCGTTGCCACCTCATTTAGAAATGGTGTCCCTTGCCCCCCCCCCTCCCTCCCTCCCCTTCCCGGGTGTGTGCGGCGGCGCATCTTAGCATCTTCATTTTGTTGCTGCCGCGCTTTTGTTGCCACTTTGTGCACTCCGTGCCTTGTCAATTCGTTCGCCTTACAAGGGCACCACGCAGGCAAAAGGGGATGGCATGCATGTGCGTTGTCTTTTTGTGTGCATGTGTGTGTGTGTGCGTGTGTATCGCGGAGGGGGATGCCCGGATCGATACGGGCGAGAAAAGCGCAGGAGCAGCGAGCGCATCAACCTTTCATTACTGCAATCTCTCGCTGTGCGCCACTTTGTGAGATTCCCTTTTTTCTGTGTGTTGATTTGCTGTTCTCTCGTTGTGGCTTTTTTTTATGTGTGATGTGTGTGCATTCGTCATTCATCAAATCCGTTCCACAAAACAAAACAACGCAATGGTGTGTGTTTGTGTTTGTGTGGAGGCCCGTACAGGCGCTCCTTCGTCTCGTTTTCGTCACGCGCGGGGATTGATGAATCATGCGATTTTTCTCTGCTGCGCGCGCGGTCTCTTGTGGAAAAGAAAAATCGATTTCGCTCAACACCGAGAGGAACCCCTCGACAAATGCATTAAAGGCTGTGTTTTGTTTCCCTTTTCGGCGCTGGCTGCTGCACCTTTCCCACACCGTTCTTATTAGTTGATAGTTATTATTTTTTTGTTTTGCTTTCTTTTTCTTCTCTTCCACTCCGGCTGGCAACACGCGCAATATCCTGCGCAGTGCAGTGAAAACACGAAATAAAACACACTTACAGAACAACTAAATTAATGGACGCCGGGATATTTAGGGTTAGGGCGGATTTATGTACATTTGTGTTGTGTGTGCGCGCCCGTGGTTGAGTAATGTGCATCAATAACGCGGCTTTTTTTTTTGACGTTTGAAGTTGTGTTTTCTTTAAAGCTCTTTTTTTGTTGCTGGTGCACTGCTACTGGCTACGCTGTCTTGTTGGTTTAATTTTCATTTCGTCCTGCGGTCCATTCAGAAGGGCAGTGAGTTGTGTAATTTAGGTGTCTGGGTGGAGGCCCGCCTGTAATTTTTTGTTGTTGTTGTTGGCGCTTTCGGGGTGCTAATGCTTTTTATATTCTGCTCCCTTTTTGGCGCGCAAATCAAATCGGATGACGAATGCACCTTTCTGCGCAGGCAGAGGGACGGTTTAGGTGGGAAAGTGTTTTTATTTTGTTTAATTTTTCGTGAAACGCTACAAAGCGGCGGTGGTGGTTAAATTGGTTTTTTTTTTGTGCTGTATTTATTTTTCAAACGGAAATGTGTCACCCTCTCGCCTTTGCTGCCTACCTGCACCCCGTTTTACCCTCTCCACCTGAAATAGGGTGGAGGGGGGGGGGGGTCCATTCCCACGGAAACACTGCACCCGGAATTACTTTTACTCCAATCATCGCTGAACGGTCGCTTTGAAATTTGCAACATTTAACAAAAGAACTGCAAAGCCGTAAGCGACGAACCTTTTTGTTTTTTTTTTGTTCTTCACTTTATATCTTTGTCCCGATTGGATTACTTCTTACGTCCTTTCTGGGGGTGCGTGTGTGTGCGGTGCAGGGTGAGACGAAGGGTGGGAAAGCGTAACAAATCGAAAGGAAGGGCATGTGTAAAGATTGACGTGGGAAAGTGAGGAGTCTCTCTTTTCAATTACGTTGCGATGGTAAAATAACAACAATAAAAAAAGAAAAGAAAATCCTCCAACCGAAGCAGAGATTGAACATGGCGTTGAATGAATTGGATTCGCTAACGCTGATGCATTGATCTTCCATTAGTGCGAGGGGGGTAGTGTTCCCTTCGAATGCATTTTATACCGTCTGCAGAGATCCCTGACCTTGCTGGTCTGGTGTGTATGTGTGTGTATGTGTGTGTGTGTGGTCAGCAAAGGCGCGGGCGCATGAATGAATATTTTCGATTCTCTCCAGCTGAATGCGCGATTTCGGTACGCTTATTAGTAAGCGTACGCTCCAACGAGCCCGACTGCTAGCTCTCACTTTCTCGTACTTCGTTTTGGGGATTGGCAAAAAAAAAAAAATAAAAATGAAACTGTGTGCAGATGACCATAAAACAGAGATGTCAAACTGACGGGGCCTGTGCGATGCGTTTTGGTGTGGTCCGCGACCGCTTGAGCTTTATTTTTCATTTCTGTTTCTGTTTGGAAGAGATTTTCAACAACCTCAAACAAAAAGACATGGAAAAATTAACAACATAAGTGGTACAGGCAGCCCTTGACCGACCTCGGTTGTAGTGCCAAAAAATAAGAAGAAGATCAGGTCGCGGACCACTCTTTCGGCATGATTGCAGCGTAGAACATTAAACTTCTGCAAAACGTTTAGAAATCATAGCTGTCAGTACTCTCTGGATCGCACCACGACCCCCCGATCGGACTGCGTCGGAGTCGTCCAGAGTAGGAGTCATCTAGAGACGGAGTCGTCCGGCGTCTGCTAGAGTTTGCTGGAGTCGAAGTCGTCCGGAGTAGGAGTCGTCCGAAGTCGCCCGAAGTCATCCGGAACTGTCCGGGATCATTCGGAGTCGTCGAACTCCAACTCCGGACGACTCTAAACGACTACTCTGGATTACTCTGGGCGATTTCGAACGACTCCGAATAATGCTGAAATTCTCGAAGTTGGATCGGAGTCGACTGCTAGTTTTTGCTAACTTAACCCATCACTAGTACAAACACGTGTTAAGGCCTAAGGGACATTGGCCGTACTCGCCAGTGTGAATTCGATTTTCACTAGCGCATCTGGCGGCGGTTGACCGGAAGCGTTTTGCCAAACAATTCGGAGCCGCTTCAAAAAATATGTTATTTTTCTATGTTTTTTTACATAAATTGGACGAGAAAACTTTTGTAATTGATAGATAAATATGTTGTGCAAATATTTCATCAATTTTCGCATCAAAACACGGTAAAAAAACGACTTAAATTTGAGATCCGGTACGACCACTCCCTCGATGACCTTCGAAAAAAGCTTCGGTCAGCCGCCGCCGCCGATTTAAAACTTTCCAAGATGCAGCGCCAAGGTCACTAGACTAGACCAGTAGTCTACTACTGATGGGCTTATGGCTCTGATTTTAGGACGCCATAATCAATGGGGATTTCTATGAAGCTAGGCAGAAAGGGATTAACGGTTACTAAGGACTTGAAGTGCACTCCCACCGACTGTCGAATGAAGATTTGTCTAAGCACACTGGACAAACCGACCCGCAGTGCTTAATGGACGTTAGACAGCATCAAAAGTAAAATATAACAAAAAAATTAAATCCTATGACCAATGGAAAATAATCTGCTACAAATGTCCAGCACTAATACGATTTTTAGATTATATTAAATTTATTTTACATCTTTTTTTATCCCAATATCAAACGAAAGGAGCTGCTAAACTAAGAATGATGTCGAATGAGTTCGACATCGCTGGCTTATAAAAAAAACAGCTCGCCCTCGTCCAAAGCCATTCTGTATCGTAGAATTGTAAGCAAGAAAGCAAATGAGAAGGAACCGCCGTAAGCGGACGTGAGGATTCGACAACTCACACCACACCCGCGGACACCTGATTTGAGGTGCAACTTAACTCCAAGCGCTTCTTTTTTTTAAAGTTCTCCTTTTTCTTTTTTTCTTTTTGAAAAGTGGCCGTTGTGCGAAAAACTATGCTACATTGGCTGCGCCGGTCCCGGTTGCGCGCCCCGCGATGAAGATACATGTGATTACATTTATTATTTCCCTCCGTGTCTCCACGCGTTCCTCCCGCAGCGGCTGTTGTTTGGTGAGGTCGCGGCCACATTTGATCCGCGATCCATTCATGGGAGAGGGGGGGAACCTGTCAAAGGATGTAGCCAGCTGGATGTCTTGCTTTTGTGTGCTGCCTTGCACTGTTGCACAGCTACCTGCTACTGCTGCTGCCCCGTACATACGATGCTGTGCAGTTCTATGCTAATCCGCGCACGAGATTGGCACTATAACAACCACAGACACACACACGGCGCAAAACATCACAAAGCGGCACCACTGCAGCCAACAGCTAGTGGGGAGGTCAACAATGAAGGCTCTTTGTGGTTAGAGAGAGAGAGAGTTCCGCCTCGCCCTGATCCTTGTGAAAGTAGCTGCTTTTATAAACCCCTGGCCCGGCGCTGCCTTCAACACCGGTAGTCGGCGTCCCCCCGACGGTGGCTGAGGTTCGTCGCTTACAATCTTGGCGCTTGTTTTTTTTTGTTTCTTCTTTCTTGCTTTCTGTCCTGCTTGTTTCGATTTTTCCACCCCGCGTTCCCACACAGGTTGAGTGCGGTTCCGCGCATTCGTCCTGCAGCGGGGGCAGTAGTGTGTGTGTGTGTGTGTATGGTGTAGCTGCGATTGAAAATTATCTACCATGATGAGTTGAAAAAAGGGCGATCGTAATTATCATCATCATCTGGTGGAATCTTTCCCTCACCCCCAAATGCATTCGACGCTCAGGACTGATTTATGCTTTTCCTCTCCACCTGCCCTCCACGTCTCCCGCCGCCATCTCCGGGATTGTAAAAGCCCGCCCGGTGGGAAATGCGCCCCTTATGCCGCCTTTTAATCGCGCGCTGTCCTTTCAATATATGCGCGACGTCATGTTGTGTGCGCGCCACTGCGGTAATGATGGCGTGTGTAGCTTCATTTCTTTTTCTTTTCGTCCTTTTGTTGTTGTTGTTGTTGCAAGAAGAAATGCAACACTTTCCCGCTCCCTTCAGGTGTACAGGTGGTGGAAATTAATATCCATTTGTACCCCTTTTTCCTGCTGCATGAGTTTTGAGGAGTTTTTTTTCTCTCTCTCTCTCTCTCAAGAATTAATCCAATGCTTTTTTGTTGCTGCGTAGATAAGCGCTTCTGCGAGATGATCGATGAAAACCAAAAAAAAACCATTATTGCACAAACGAGAATGGGATGCATCGACGAAAAAAAAAACAACCCCTTAATTTGTTGCACTTGCTAAAATTGCTTCGAAAGAAGCGCAAGGTTTCAAGCGACGAACCCCCCCATTTCAAAGGGAAGTTACTACAACCGGGCTGCTGGGGAGCGTGTGAAACTGCAGAAAAGCTGCCTGTGTGCGCACGCATATAAAACTATTCTCTCCATTCTTTACCGAGCCCCACAGGTCAAAGCGCAAACACATTCCTTCCGCAAACGCGCTGAAAAGGCAGTGCGCTACCTATTTCTCCCCCCTTTTTTATATTTATCGCGCGTCACACAAATTATCTAAAAGGCATATAACATCCCGAATGAAGCTATTCAATTTTGTTGTGGTGGTGGTCCTTACCGAAACAGAAGGAACGAAATGTTTTTGTTGCGCAGTGGCAACCCTAACGGGTAAGCAATTTAAATGTGGCAAGCAATTTAAAATTATGTGCAACGCGTGAAAAATGCAATTTTGTGTGCCGTTGCTGCTGCTGCTGCTGCTCGCAATTCCTGGTAGAAACGACTGGTGGGTCACCATCCCATCCCCCCACCGAAAGCTTTCGCGGAAAGCAGCACCACCCAATCCAATCAACCATATCCACCCAGCGCCCTTATGTGCAACGGCTTCCGAAATGATGATTAGCTCGCGTTCGCGCGGCCCTTGCCCGACCGCGTGTAAGCTGTGGGGCACGGCCTTTTTGCACACTCAATAACAACAACGCCAACAACACACACATCCACACATCCCAAAAGCCGCGCGCGGAGGTTCGTCGCCTACGCGCTCTCTCCCGCTCAGGTGGTCAGGCTCCCTTCCTGCTTTTGCTCTGCGGGGGGTGTTCGTTAAATGATTTTCTACTGCTGTTGCTGATGCGTATTTTCTTAAAGCCCCAAAGCGAGAATAATGTTTTTTGTTTTTTTTTTTTTGCAAATTGATGATGCAGCGTGTGTGTGTGTGATGTGTGATGAGTATGATGGGGGAACTCGGTTCGGTTTGGAAGAAGCGTGTCCCGAGCATCTTTGCCCCGTCATAAAACACTCGAGCCACGGAGATGAAATGTGTGTTACTGGCTGGCAGCAGCAACAGCGTTTGGAAAGCGTTTAAGTGATGCACCTCTACGCGCGTGTGTGTGTGTGTGGGGGGTTTTTTTTTCTTCATGCTGAATATTAAATTATTTAACAATTTTACGAGACACATCTCTCGCACCGCTATGCTTTATTTTCTACTGCTACTCCCTCCCGCGGCAGAGATGCTGCTGCTGCGAGATACCTCAACTCATCTGCTTATACTTCCCTTCTTGCCCACCGCCCCCCCGCCCCCCCCCCCCACATCTCCCATTTGTTGGTACAAAAATTTACGGCCACTAAAAGCAAAAATCGAAACGATCGTTCTCCGTTCTCTCCGAGCCCGCTCGGACTTTTACGATCATCACGCGCACCGGGGAAAGGGGTGGGGAGGGGGGAACGCTGGGGGAGAAAGGGAGGCGGGAGAGGAGGATAGTAAAAATAAACCCTCCCGGTGTAACACATTGCGACTTTTGCTTTTTTTGCCGTGTTACCGCGTCTACGCGCGCGGCTGGCTGGCCCGCGGCGGCTGGTGGCTGTTGTCCGGCTGCGCTGTGTTGTTGTGTGCTCTCTGTTGTTGCCCGGCCGTGATGCAACTGGCCGAGCTTGTTCTGAGGCAAAGCAAACACGGGCAGAACAATGCGTCAGACCCGTTGTAGCGGTGTGGCCTTCGCGCCCCGCGAGACGAAAAGCTCATTTAGCGCGGGGCGAACTTTATGATAATTTTCAAATTTAAATTAGCGTTGGCATCGACACCGTAATTACTTCATAAATAAATACATGTGCGCTCGTGTGTGTGTGTGTGTGACTTGTTTGCTAGTCTCCCCCTTCCCCCTTGTGTGTTGTGGTAGGGCAGTAAATCCTTGTCCGTTGTGTGGTGCACCTTTTTGGTGCCTATGGGTCTCCTCCTTGGTGTGGTCCTTTTATTGTTTTGTTTTTCTTATTTTTTTTAAATATATGACCCACTCGGGATTGCAGTTTTTGTTTTTGACATATGCAGGCGCTACTGGGTTGTTGTTGTCTGTACCCGCAAGGATGGAAGGATTTTAATGGGCACGTTTTTCGCCCTCTCTCACTATGTATCTCTCTCTCTCTTGCCGTCGTTGCAGCAAAAAGACTTTTATAAAAGAAGTTTGCCACGGCACGAACCGGCTCAAACGGTGGCCAACATTGAAACGCACAGCACAAGCGTGAGTGTGCGTTTGCTTTTTGCCGGGGTTACCACGTGCGCACCAGAAAGGCAAAATGTGTTAGTGTGTGTTTGTGTGTGTGAATCCGATCGTTCGAGTGCAAAAAAAAGCCGGTGCGAAAGGTTGAATCGATCGAGCAGATTGCAATCCGGGTTCGTCGCTTATTGCACTTGTTAGGTTGTTAAAGTAATCATCGCCTTAATTTAGAAATAGGTTATAATAAAACATTATTCCGGTGTTCCCTTCGTTTTCATCGAGCATAGTTGTGTGTTACCCTAAATTTCTTCTGGTTATGGGCCCAGGAACGCCATCGAAGTACACAATAGTGTAAGTGAGTGAATCGTGTTTACCCAGAATATACCGGACTCTATTATTTTTGATTGGTTTCGTAGATTCTGCCTACGAATTCCAACGGTGGCGGGAGAGGTGGAAGCAGAGGAACAGTACCGAATACAGCAACGGTACTTATTCAGGAAGTGGAAAGCTAACAAACAACCGTTTGGCGACGCTGACTGGGGAAACGCTGTTGATATCGCGTCGTTCCATTGCAGGATTTGTGTTCCACTTCTGTGATGGATCTGTCCAGCCTGGAGCTATAAACGGGCAACCTATTCTGTTGCATTATCCACAACAGAGGCTGAATATATGGCGCTATCGAATACCTACTTAGGACGCAACTCGGTGGCGTGTTTTTCACAAATATTTAAGGCATCGTGCGAAAACAATTGGAGAAGAAGGCGCCGTAACAGCGTTAAACGGCTTTGAAGGCATTTTAAGGCCTTGTTCGGGTTAGAAGGCGAATAAAAAATTCAACCGAAACTTTCACGGCTCAAACGGGTTTGACATCTTTGAAATCTTTCAAATTTTGAATTGCACGAGAATAACAGATCGGGATTACCGCCATCCTAATTTGTTTATAGATCGATTTTGCCTCCTCACAAATCTTAGTGCTAAATAGTGCATTGGCAACGCTTTTGGTTCCGACGCGAAAAAGAGGGTGTTCAAATCCTGATTTTTGTGAGAACTTTTTTTCTTCTTTTTGTATTTGAAGAAAATATTTAAAACAAAAACAAAAATTAAGAAAAAAAGACATAATTATAAAAAATAACAAAAAGCCGGAACATAAAATTAGAAATTAAAATCCCGGTTATGTTCATTGAATTGACGCAAACAAATTAGCCACGGGTCGTTAATGCCAAATGCTGTATTGCGGAAAGGTATTGCAAGAGCAGTCCGATTGTCAGGATGGGTGAAATATTTATCTCATTTTACCTTTTATGGGAGCTATCGAAATGAGTTTGATATACTATTAGCACCTTTCAACGTTCTTGTATTTAAGAACTGAATAATGCAGACAATGTTTGATAAAGTGAAATGGCTCAGCCATCACTGGACATCACTACAACACAGCAGTGCCGTGCTGAAGACGCGCTTGTAAGGTTTTCATTTTACAAACAGAAAATTTCAAATTCAAGACGAAATGTTTCATTGAAATGCATCAAAGGCATTTAATTACTGTTAAAAGCACTGCTAATCGCCTTGAATTTGCTAGCGGGGAGATCTCATTACCACAATCTGCAATCAGCACTTCAGAAGGCGGACGTTTTCACTAAACCAATTTCTGCGTGTCGCTTTACGGAAGCTGTGTTAAGCAGTGTAGCAGTTTTCTAATTCAAGGTTACGTTTGATTGTCAAAGTAATGATTGATCGAAGTAAACCTTGATTCACAAATAACCTATAATAAAACACTATTCCGTGTTCCCATCGTTCAACAAGAGTAGCTGCATTTCCCTTAGCTCCTTTTAGTACCTTTGCAATAAGATTAGCATTATCGTGTGTTGATTAATCTTGCCATCCTGTGTGCCAAACAAGTGACGGTTAATTTGTCTTCCGAAAGGCCATTGCCGATGACAATCGAAAGCATCCCGTTAGCTCCGTTCAAGTGCGCCCTGCCCCTGCAAGTGCTGCAAGTGATGGATGTGGCTGCGCGATCGCTTGCCGCAACATAGTTTCATACTCACATCGAGCGGGCTGTTTAGCGTTTAGATAGAAAGAGTGAAAGAGAGTGATAAATGATGGCTAATTGTAATTTGTTTTGTTTTTTTTTTTCTTTTCACTTTTCCTCCCCTTCCAGGTTGTACTCTCGGCCTGCTCCTCCTACTTCCAGACGCTGTTTCTCGACCATCCGGCCCGGCACCCGATCGTCATACTGAAGGACGTTCGCTTTGCCGAGCTGCGCACGCTGATCGAATTCATGTACAAGGGCGAGGTAAATGTCGAATACTGTCAGCTTTCGGCACTGCTAAAGACGGCAAAATCGCTCAAGGTAAGGCTCGCGCGGGCGCTGGCGCCTGCGAACGCTCTACTGGTGCACATGACTCATTCCATTTCCCCCTTTCCTCCCCTCTCCCCACTCTTTCCATCCAACACACAGGTCAAAGGACTGACGGAGATGACAAATCAGAGCAGCCCGCTGACGGAACCGAAGCTAGAGCCGGAGCGACTCCGACCCCACAGCAGCCATGGTGCGGGCGGTGGCGTCGGCGCGACCGGCGGCAGCAACAGTGGCAGCGGGAGCGGCGGCACCACCCTGGCCGCCTCGGAAGCGATCCTGCCGACCAACCTCTCCACGACGCTCCCGACGGCAACGCTCGCGGGCGGCGGTGGCGGCCCGTATCTCACCTCAACGACCACCACCGCCACGCCGGGCGCTGCGTCGACGACGGTCAGCACCACCGCCACGACTGCTACGACCACCGGCAGCAGTAGCAGCACCACCACTACTACTACTACTTCGAGCGAACCGGACGGTGCCGACAGACCGGCAGCGGCGGAGCAGCAGCAGCAACATCACCAGCAACACTCGCAACAGCATCACTACACGACGCAACAGCAACGTTTGAGTTCCTCCGGCATTGGCAGTGCCAGCGTCACCTCGGCAAGCTCCCTCAGCAGCAGCAGCAGCAGCAGCAGCAGTGGCACGGCCACCGCCGGCAACGTCACCGATCTGTCCACCACGCACGGGAAGGACGCGGCAATGGTGTGCGAAGCGGACGCGTCGACAGCCGCCGCCCCGAGCGCCACCACGACCACTACGCCCCTCTCGCTGCTCACCCGGAAGCATCGCGACGCGCCGATCGACATCGCAACCGCCACCACAGCCTTATCCTCAGCGAGTGCCGCCGCCGTAACGTCGTCGGCCGCACAGCTGCACGGTGGTGGCGGTGGTGCCGTCGGCAGCAAGGGCTCGAGTTCCTCCTTCACCTCGGTCGCTGCACTTAGCAGCAGTAGTACCAGCAGCAGCAGCACCACCACCACCGTCATCCAGCGGCCGGCGTCGGGCGATGGCATTCTCTCTTCCCAGCTGGCCGCGTCGGCAGTCAGCAGCGACGGCAGACGTAGCGCCACACCCCTGCACGACGAGCCGCCCAGCCGGGAGGAGGAAGAGCCCGAGGAGATGGAGCAGGAGGTAAACTATCGCCATCCGCAGGATGCGCGGACTACACCGACAATCGGCGCCGCGCTAGACGACGAACGTGACACTACTACAACCGCCACCGCCACCACCACCACCACCACCACCACGGTCAGCGATAAGGCAGACGCGCACCAAAGTGCTCACCAGGAGCGGGGAGCAAGGATAGGGACGGCGTCGCCCCCGGCCGGCAGCGGGGGCGATACGGACGAGTGCGCCGCAAGCGACGAACCCGCCGCCGCAGGCGACCCAGTAACCGCGTGCTGCTCCACCTCGATCGCGGAGCGGCAGCCATCGCCCGCACCGGCCGCCCTGATCCCCGACAGCAGCCTATCGCGCAGCAGCCCGCTCGGCGAGCTGGTGGACGAGGTGCGGCGGCCGGCAAGCAGTGCCGCTGCTGCGGCCGCCGCCGCCGCCGCTGCCGCCCTGATGGCAACCGATCTGCGCACGGACACAGACCATCATCACGCGATGCTGCTGCGGGACGTGACGATGGGAACCGCCGACTACGACGATGAGGAGGAAGAGGAGGAGGAGGACGAGGACGAGGGGGAGGACGTGGACGATGGGGCAGCGGAGATGCTGCTGGCAGCGGCCGCCGTCGCACAGGTAACGTCGGGCGGTTTTCCCCATTCCCCATTGTCCTCTGTTTAACTTGTTTTTCTTCTTTTTTTTGCTTTCTTCTAACCAAGGTTGCTCGGGAGGCACGCGATGAAGGGACGGACGCCATCGTGATCGGCACCAGCGAGGAGAGTGCGGAGCAGCGGCGTCGACGCGGACGCCGCCCGCTGACGGCAAGCGACGAACCGGAGGAGGAAGCGAACGAGGAGCAGCAACACCGCCATCGGTCCAGACGCACCGGACCGGACGACGAGACGACGCTGGGCCCGGAGGAGGTGGAGGACGACGATGACGATGACGACGATGACGACGATGACGAGGACGACGAGGGCGGCGGCCCGCACGATCTGCACATTGGCAGTGCGGGCAGCACGGGCAGCGGCGGCAGCGGCGGCGGTGGTGGTACACTGCTCGGCCGGCACCACCACCACCACCACCATCACCAGCATCTGCTGCAGCTGTCCGCCCACCATCACCACCACCATCATTCGCACCAGCAGCTCCAGCAGCAGCTGCACCAGCACCATCAGCAGCAGCTGGCGGCCGCGGAGCTGCTGCGGACGGCCGAGCAGCAGCAGCGGGTGCGCCAGCAGCAGCAGCACCAGTCCCGTCGCCGCCGCTCGTCCGAGGACGGTCCGGCCCGGCCAAGTGGCACCACCACAAACAACAACAATAACAGCAGCAGCGCCACCTACAACAACAACTCCGACGACGAGTATCAGCCACCGATGAAGATCAAAAACGAAGTCGGTAAGTGTGTGTTGGAGAGGCGAAAGATAATTGTGTGTGTGTGTATGTTTTGATGCAATCGTTAATACCTTCCCCACACCCTCCCTTCCCTTCGTTGCAGACTTTTCAGCGTTCGCCGGTCTGAACATGACGATCAATGCGGCGGCAAGCGCCAACGCCAACCTGTCCGCCGCACTGAACGCGGCGTCGGCCGGTCCGGGCCCGATCCTGCTCGCAACCGATCTGCGGCCGGCATCGCGCGGCGGCAGCACCACCACCACAACCACCTCGGCCGAGGCCGCCGCCCAGAGCGGGAACAACGGCAGCAAGAACGGCGAGCAGCAGCAGCAGCGCGAGCGTGGTTCGCCCCAGCACCAGCATCTGCAGCACCATCACCATCAGCGGGCGGCGGCGGCCACCGCAGCCGCGCTGGCCGTCTTTAACGCGAGCGGCCTCTCCAGCCCCCTGGCCGAACCGATCGCGGGACCGTCCGGCATCATGGGCCCGGTCCAGCAAGTGCCTCTGGTAAGCGCCCGACCCGTATGCAAACTGCATCGCGCAATGCAGAAGGGTTTTTTTACAGGGTTGCTCCAAGTCGCATTCAAATGTGCACATACATTATTCGCCGCCTTCAAGCTGGTTTTCAACACCTTCGTACACCGTTTTCCGGGTCAGTTTCTAATGTGAACGGCATTGTTCAGCAATCGCAGAAGGGTTTTATCAACAGCCCAGCTGTCACAAATAATGACAGATGTTGAAAGAACATCTTGCATGTTTTTAATAATGCTGTGCACATTAGTGTTGGGTTTCATGTGTCTTTCGTTTTGATGCATTTGAATGAATCTTCAGTGATGAGTGATTCGAATCTCGAATCGACTCTTCAAGGATTCATTAATCTGTAAAGATTCGTGAATCTCCAAGAATTCATTGGTCTCGAACGATTTATGAATCTTCAACGATTCATGAATCTATAAGATTCGTTATTTCATTAAAATTCATATATCTCCATTCATAAATCTTAAGAGATGTATGAATATTGAATATAGAGGATATTGAATTTGCGTGATCCCACCTAATATGCCCGTTGTGGATCCAAGGCTCGCATGGACCGTCTCCCCGTAGCAAAACAAACTATCCGGCTGCGTAGTATTTGCCAAGAAGTCTCGAAAGCCTGTATAGGCTGGCATGATCACGTAGGTTGTTATACCAAGAAGAAGAAGAAGAACTAAAGCTCTAGCTTAATGAATCCTTGGAGATTTATGAATCCCTTGAAATGCGGATTGATTCGTGAATCTTTCGAGATTCGTGAATCTTTGGAGAGTCATAAATCTTTGGAGATTCATGCATCTTTGCAACCGAGATTCAGATTCATTGAATCATTTCTAAGATTCATTCAGATTCATGAATTCAGATTCATTTAGATTCATTCAGATTCATGCATGAATCCTTAGTGATTCGTGAAACTTTGGAGATTAATGAATCTTAGGAGAGTCATTCATCTTTGGAGATTCATGAGTCCTAGATTGCCACCGAGATTCAGATTTATTGAGTCATTTCTAAGATTCACTCCGATTCACGAATCTGATTCAGATTTGACAACTGAGTCGGAAAACAGTGTAATGAAATTTCAATTTGTACACATGATTTTCAACATATTATCAAGAACTGTCAAACTCAATCCAGCTTGTGATGTGTTGAAAATCATGCAGAAGAAATCAACAATTACGATGATGGAAATGAAATATCAGATGAAATGAGATTATAAATGAAAGCAAGTGGTGAATAACAATGTTTACATTCGAAACTGACTTGGAAACTGCTGGATTTGTTCCATAGTTTCGTGACTCTAATCTCGCTCTTTCTACATCTCTCTCCCTCTCTCTCTCTCT